>NC_081553.1:141414765-141714765 GCF_963082655.1 Stomoxys calcitrans | reverse complement strand
ATAAACATTACAATTACCCACAAAGGATTCGGTGGTGCCCTTATGTACATGTTCAATTAAAGCTTGTTTCTCAAAAGCGGCTTCTCTTTTACCAACATATGGGATCATAGATGTCCAATATCTCAGTATTACATTGGTCAGTTTCGGTCGTTATTACTATCTTAATCCTCATTAGGATTTCTTTTATTTATCCTTGGGATAACTATTTTCTAATTTGTCTTGCTATCAACGCAAACATATTGACTTGCATGATAGTCTTTCAAAGAAATCCTTTATTTTCTGTATCAGTTCAGGCAATCGCTTACGATTGCTGTCAAAACTGTTGATTTGCTGTTAATGGCTTAACACATCAACGCTTCTTGCGTAGTATGCGGGCCCATATCATCAGCGCCGAGATGTTCAAACAAATAAATGAGATTTTGGATAAAACACAACAAATCCCAAGTCAAATACATGCAACACATCCTGACGTACGGCCCATACAATCCCAAATTGATTGTATCCTTGGACTTGAGCTGACCGTTATTACACTGAATCACTTTGTTGCTCATAGCTCAGCCATTGGAGCATTTGGTGTGTTTATATGTTTTGAATGTGTGGGTGTTGGTTGTCGATGTACCCGAAAACTATAACTTCGATTAAATATAAACGGTTCACTTATCACTAATTTGTGAAGAGGCTTTACAGTTATAAATACTACAAATGCCCAAAGTTTTTTGGTTCTTTCAATTTTGGAGTGTAACTGACCCGCATTAAAGAGATACATTTTTGTAAGTTGATTGTTTTATTATTAGAAAAGTGAATGTTTTTTAATATAAGTAATATAGCAACTCAGGTATGAGTGTGTAAGTCTATAGGCCATAACTTAATATACCGTAAACCTTCTTCCATCAACACCTTTTAATGAATGTCTAAAATGGACGTGGAGATAAAAACGTTCGTATAAAAGATCAACTCTGGAAAATGAATATATAATACTTATTATCTCAACGTAATGTTGCATAAAAAACAACTAAGGAGAGGCCAAAGAAGCTGTACCAAAACCCACGTTTTGTTTCTTTCTATCTACGTCCGCGATATGAGCCGATGATTCGCGATCTGCTTCAGGCGATGTTTTGATTGGCGGTGATTTGAATGCTAGGCATCCCGCCTGGTGTAACGCCGAAACCAACGCAAGGGCCGGGCACTTTATGGATTTTTGACTGATTCCCTTGAGTTTGACACGGGTTCCACCGACGAACCGACCAGACCGAATGGCACATACTGATCTATATCTTTAGACCCTCGGTATATCACCAGGGGGCGGTACTCTGCGAACACATGACTTCGAATGAGATCGACTATTCGAACATGAATACTCGCCGCTGCGGAAGGCTGCTTGGAGAAAGACTATCGTCTATTCTTTTCCCATCGGATACGAACGTGACTCGTGGGATGGTTGACACCTGTATCGATAACCTTACCTCGCAATTTGGAGATTCCATTGCGGGCTCTATTCCGAGGGAGATTCGTTGATTTGCGGTCATTGGTCGTTACCGTCGTACATTACGGGAGCGGATGATGCATCCGCGGCATTCTGCGGGCGGATATCCGAAACCTTGGACTGATTCAAGGATGGGCTGGAACAGCTAAGGGCCATTTCCTGGACATATGGGAAGGTCAAGTCGGCTGCTGGTCTTACTGCCAGGGAGCGTATTGGAGGCATTCGCGCTCCGGGTGGATCCCTGGGTTAAAGTTGGCAAGACGATGTCTTAGGTTATGCCGTCCTAATGCTGGCGATATTTGTAAGGAACTGTGCCATTTGAAAAAATGGTATGTCAGACATGTGAAAACTTCTCTCCAAGGAGGTGGTGGTTGGCTGCGGAGAGCCGTTTGGACTCGGCTATAAAAAGGAAGCCCTTTATCATTGAGTTTAAACTTGAATCGAACAGCACTCTTTGATATGTGAGAAGTTTGCTCCTGTTCCTTAAAGGAAAGTTCATGGGCACTTTACTGCGCCCGTTAGGGCTTTCCGGTTTGGATGACGAAGGAATCCTGTTCGTGGATGACATCTTGATGTTTTATCACAGAAGAAGTGATTCTTTTAAATAGACGTATGCAGTGTACAACACTGCCCAATAATTAGTCGCGGAGGTAGTGTACATTTAAATAGTATATATATTAAATGTCCTTTTAACCTATACCTTCCATTTCATTTTTTGTTTATATCATCATAGATTTCTTTTTATACCCTCCACCATAGGATGGGGGTATACTAATTTCGTCATTCTATTTGTAACTACTCGAAATATTCGTCTGAGACCCCATAAAGTATTTATATTCTTGATCGTCGCGATATTTTATGTCGATCTGGCCATGTCCGTCCGTCCGTCCGTCTGTCTGTCGAAAGCACGCCAACTTCCGAAGGAGTAAAGCTAGCCACATGAAATTTTGCACAAAAACTTCTTATTTGTGTAGGTCGGTTGGTATTGTAAATGGGCTTTATTCGTCCATGGATTGATATAGCTGCCATATAATCGATCTTGGGTCTTGACTTCTTGAGTCTAAAGAGGGCGCAATTCTGGTCCGATTTGACTGAAATTTTGCACGTGGTGTTTGGTATCATATCCAACAACTGCAGTATGGTTCAAATCGGTTCATAATCTAATATAGCTGCCATATAAACCGGTCTTGGGTCTAGACTTCCTGAGCATCTAGAGTGCGCAATTCTTATCCGATTGGAATGAAAATTTGCACAACGTGTTTTGTTATAATATCCAACAACAGTGCCAAGTATTGTTCAAATCGGTTCATAACCTGATATTGCTGTCATATAAACAGATTCTTAGACTTCTTGAGCTTTTAGAGAGCGCAATTCTTATCCGATTTTGCTGAAATTTTGCATGACGTATTTTATTCTTACTTTCAACAACGGTGTCAAATAACGTTCAAATAGGTTTATAACCTGATATAGCTGCCATATAAACCGATCTAGGATCTTGACTTCTTGAGACTCTAGAGGTCGCAATTATTATCCGATTTGCCTGAAATTTTGTACGATGGATCCTCTCATGACCGTCAGCATACGTGTTTATTATGGTATGAATCGGTCTATAGCCTGATTTGGATTTTTATACCCACCACCGAAGGATTGGGTCATTTTATCATTCCGTTTGCAACACATCGAAATATCCATTTCCGACCTTATAAAGTATATATATTCTTGATCAGCGTAAAAATCTAAGACGATCTAGCCATGTCCGTCCGTCTGTCCGTCTGTCTGTTGAAATCACGCTACAGTCTTTAAAAATAAAGATATTGAGCTGAAAATTTGCACAGAAGCAGGTTTTGCCCGTAAGCAGGTTAAGTTCGAAGATGGGCTATATCGGACTATATCTTCATATATCCCCCATATAGACCGATCCTCCGATTTAGGGTTTCAGGTCAAAAAAATCCACATTTAATATCCGATTTTGCTGAAATTTGGGACAGAGAATTATGTTAGGCCACCCGACATCCTTCCTCAATTTGGCCCAGATCGGTCCAGATTTCGATATAGCTGCCATATAGACCGATCCGCCAATTTAGGGTCTAAGGCCCTTAAAAGCCACATTTACTATCCGATTTTGCTGAAATTTGGGACAGAGTGTTATGTTAGGCCACTCGACATCCTTCCTGAATTTGGCCCAGATCGGTTCAGATTTCGATATAGCTGCCAAATAGACCGATCCGCCAATTTAGGGTCTAAGGTCCATAAAAGCTACATTTATTATCTGATTTTGCTGAAATTTAGGACAGAGAGATATCTTAGGCCACTCGATATCCTTCCTCAATTTGGCTAGATCGGTCCAGATTTGGATATAGCTGCCATATAGACCGATCTGCCAATTTAGGGTCTAAGGCCCATAAAAGCCACATTTATTATCCGATTTTGCTGAAATTTGGGACAGAGAGTTATGTTAGGCCACTCGACATCCTTCCTCAATTTGGTTAAGATCGGACCAGATTTGGATATAGCTGCCATGTAGACCGATCTCTCGATTTAAGGTCTTGCGCCCATAAAAGGCGCATTTATTTTACGATATCGTCGAAATTTGGGACAGTGAGTTAAGTTAAGGCCCTTGACATATTTCTGCAATATGGCACAGATCGGTCCATATTTGGATATAGCTGCCATATAGACCGATCTCTCGATTTTAAATTTTGGGGCCATAAAAGGCGCATTTATTATCCGTTGTCTCCGAAATTTGGGACAGTGAGTAGTGTTAGGACCTTCTACATATTTATTCATTTTGGCCCAGATCGCTCCAGATTTGAATATAGCTGCCATATAGACCGATCTCTAGATTTAAGGTTTTGGTTCAATAAAAGGCGCATTGATTGTCCGATGTCGCCAAAATTTCGAACAGTGAGTTTTGGTGAGTTTTCAATTTGGCTTAGATCGGTCCAGATTTGGATATAGCTGTCATATAGACCGATATCAAGATTTAAGGTTTTGGGGGCCAAAAAAGGCGCATTTATATTCCGATTTCATCAAAATTTGAGTTGTGTTAGGCTCTTCGATTTTTTCTGCCACTCAGAAATCTGCACCGCTCAAAGCGGTGCAGATTTGGATTTAGCTGCCATATAGTCTTGACCACATAAAAGGCACATTTGTAATCCGATTTCACTGAAATTTTACACTGTGACTTATGTTAGGCTTTTCAACATCCGTGTCGTATATGGTTAAGATCGGTTAATTGAACAATGATTTGTATTTCCTAGTATTTCGTTCAAATCGGAATATGTATCGATATAGCTGCTATGGGGCATAAGGTATGCTTTTTTCACCGAATTTTGACGAAAGGTATTTTACATATATGCCCGAAGTGGTGAGCATACAAAGTTCGGCCCGGCCGAACTTAACGCCTTTTTACTTTTTGGAATTAAAGTTTTGAGAGATTTGCCTTTTTGATTTTGTATTCTCATTGGGGGCGATTGGCCTGAGTTTTTATTGTATAATTTTTTAATGATGAGTGTGACAGAAGCGCCTACTCCGATTTTCATTCCGATTTGATAGGCCCTAATAATTCTTAAGCTGGGCGTTAAGTCGGATTGTCTGTTTTTCTGAGGTTATTTAAAAATTTATATTTAAGGATTTTCATGAATAAAAATTGCCGTTGGCAAACAACCAAACATATAAATATTAGATACTGCGCACAGTTTTGTATTTCGCTTAACTTGGACGATTTGACGTTTTGATGTAACTGAATGTAAGATTTTAGCCAAATGTATTCTAAAGCCAAAATTATTTCGCTAAAGTCAAAATTGCAATACTATTTTTCAAAACAAACCTTTAGTGAAAATTTTCAAAACATAAAGTTTCATTTTTTTCACGTAACCAACACGCAGGGGATGTCCCATATATATGCAGTGCATTGCGTTGGCAATTGGGAAAGTTAAGGGTTAGTTAGTCTTAGTCTTAAATTTCGGAACGTCACTGTCTGACTGCTCAATATCTATACCGTCGATAGATATCGACGATTGAAGTGGGTCAGTGAATCGCTTGTGAGACAAGAAACATCACTGCGTCTCCTGTGCGTTTATTATTATTAACGTCGAGATCCGCAAGGACCCTTTTAACTCCACGTGTTCGAAAGAATATCTGAGGCATCGAACTAGGTACACTATCAATTACGAGGAGTGGTTGATTGCTAAACTGCAAGGAAGAATTTCCTGCAAACATTTCAGCCAGTAGATTAGCCTTATCAACCGGGTCAGTGAATACCTTATCGTCCTTAACAAGAGGATTGCCGATAGGTTGCCCTTTACTCTTTTTACGAATGTCCAAAACTCTTGCTTCCTCTCGGAGAAGCAATTACTTTGGCACAAAGACGCTGTTCGTAAAGAAACTTTTCTTGTCTAAGTACTCTGTCACACGAAGTTCTTGCCTTTGTGAGCAGCATTTCGGTATTGGGATTTTTGTTCAGACGCCAAGTCCTAAATGCATCCTCTTATGGTTTGACAGCATCTCTGCATTCCCGGTTAAACCAAATTTTATTTTTTGATTTAACCGATAAATTCTTAGTCGGAATTACTTCCTGCACCATTTCGGCTGCAGCATTTACATCACCGTTTTTATACCCTCCACCATAAGATGGGGGGTATACTAATTTCGTCATTCTGTTTGTAACTACTCGAAATATTCGTCTGAGACCCCATAAAGTATATATATTCTTGATCGTCGCGACATTTTATGTCAATCTAGCCATGTCCGTCCGTCTGTCCGTCTGTCCGTCCGTCCGTCCGTCCGTCTGTCCGTCCGTCCGTCCGTCTGTCTGTCGAAAGCACGCTAACTTCCGAAGGAGTAAAGCTAGCCGCTTGAAATTTTGCAAAAATACTTCTTGTCAGTGTAGGTCGGTTGGTATTGTAAATGGGCCATATCGGTCCATGTTTTGATATAGCTGCCATATAAACCGATCTTGGGTCTTGACTTCTTGAGCCTCTAGAGTGCGCAATTCTTATCCGATTGGGATGAAATTTTGCACGACGTGTTTTGTTATGACATCCAACAACTGTGCTAAGTATGGTTCAAATCGGTCGATAACCTGATATAGCTGCCATATAAACCGATCTGGGTCTTGACTTCTTGAGCCTCTAGAGTGCGCAATTCTTATCCGATTGGAATGAAATTCTGCACGACGTGTTTTGTTATGATATCCAACAACTGTGCCAAATATGGCCCAAATCGGTCCATAACCTGATATAGCTGACATTTAAACCGATCTGGGATCTTGACTTCTTGAGCCTCTAGAGGTCGCAATTATTATCCGATTTACCTGAAATTATGTTCTACGGATCCTCTCATGACCATCAACATACGTGTTTATTATGATCTGAATCGGTCTATAGCCCGATAAAGCTCCCATATAAATCAATCTCTCTATTTTGCTTCTTGAGCCCCCAAAGGGCGCAATTCTTATTCGAATTGGCTGACATTTTACACAGGTCTCCAACATGTAATAATATAATAGTAGCAGAGCAAATATTTTCTTATATCCTTTTTTGCCTAGGAAGAGATGCCGGGAGAAGAACTCGGCAAATGCGATCCATGGTGGAGGGTATGTAAGATTCGGCCCGGCCGAACTTAGCACGCTTTTACTTGTTCCTATTAAAATGCTGGAAAAATTCGTTGAGCTCCGTCCACGTGCTCTTTCGTATACAAAAATTGAGGGCTTTGGGGCTAGGGAAGAGGCGGCACGAAGAGCAGAATACGAAAAGGACACTGAAATGGTGCAGTGATCGGAATTACCAAGAGGCGCAAGAACATTAACTTCATACTTCTCAGGGTGCGATGTTAAGAATAGGTCAAGAGTGTTATGTTGGTGCCCTTCGACACATGAAATGTGTGTCGGCTCATTTACTAGTTGCATCAGAACATTCTGCGCGGCGAAAAGCTCGGCGAATTGACTTTCCGGAGTCGTATGTCCCGAATGGGAAAGCCAAGAGGAGTTATGGACATTGAAATCACCAGCAACAACGATTTCACTGTCCGGAAAAACCTCTATGATTGTAGTAACTGAGTCAGAAAGGATGTCAAAGCCACTTAAGGAAACCTCCCTTTCCGAGTTTGGACTTCTATATATAAACCCGAAGTAGAGTACATGTGTTCCAATCCTAAATTTTACCCAAATGCAATTAAATTCCGGATCTTGTGAGCCCAAGTGTTTCTGCCTGTGGAACTCTATATCATTACGTACATATAGCACAAGGCCACTGTGGGGGATAAAAAAAGATAGAGTGTAATACCCTGGAATGTGAAAATCCTGTGGATCAAAACCTGGGTTTCACACCCACCTGGGTTTTACATAAAGCGAGGACATCTGTCCAATGATAATGAACATGGGAATATACCTGGAAAAAATTCGAAAGTATCCCTCGTATGTTGGCAAATGTATTCTAAACTCACCAATCATTATGCCAATCAAAAGTATATCAGTGAATTCAAACCTGATCTTTTATTGCCGTGAATATCCCCACTGTTCAGTGTTATGCCTTAAACAGCGGGGTGAGAGCGACGAGAGAACAAGAGCGTCAACCACTGCATCTTAAATCTTTTCTAAAGACAGAATTTCAATAAAACTTTTTTTACCGCACTATAATTGTGGATACACTAAAATATATAACAGAAGTTCACTTTTTAAATTCAATCATAATTCTTGATTCTAGTATGAACAAGTAAAAAGGCGTTAAGTTCGGCCGGGCTGAACTTTGGATATCCACCACCTCGGGTATATATGTAAACCACCTTTCATCAAAATTCGGTGAAAATTTCATACCTTATTCCAAAAATCAGTTATATCAAAATATGTTCCGATTTGGACAAATACTAATAAGTACAGAAGCTATATCTAAAAATAAACCGATCTGAACCATATACGACACTGATGTCGAAAAGCCTAACATAAGTCACTGTGTCAAGTTTCAGTGAAATCGGATTATAAATTCGCCTTTTATGGGGCCAAGACTTTAAATCGGGATATCGGTCAACATGGCAGCTATATCCAAATATAGACCGATCTGCGCGATACTGCAGAAGTATGTCAAGGGGCTTAACTTAACTCACTGTCCCGAATTTCGGCGACATCGGACTATAAATGAGCATTTCATGGACCCAAAACCTTAAATCAAGAAATCGGTCTATATGGCAGCTATATCCAAATCTGAACCGACACTCGCAAATGAAAAACGAACCATGATTTGCGGATCTGCACCTGGAATGTCCGCACTCTTTATAGAGAAGGTGCAGTATACGCGCTGGCGGATGTATTAAGAAGTACAAGGCAGATATTACCGCCTTACAGGAAGTGCGATGGACTGGGAATGGCGTCACTACAACGCCAAACGGTGACAAACTATACTATAGCTGCCATAACACCAGGCATGAATTTGGCTGTGGATTTGTGGTTAGTCAGAGACTGAAACACCTTGTCTCCAGCTTTACTCCGGTGGATGAGAGGCTAGCCACAATCCGCATAAAAGCCAAATTCTTCAACATCAGCCTTATTTGTGCCCATGCCCCGACGGAAGACAAAGACGAGCAGACCAAGGATATTTTCTACGAGCGCCTAGAGAGAGAATATGACCACTGCCCCTCCCATGATATTAAAATCGTTCTGGGAGATTTTAATGCAAAAAAAAAAAAATAGGGAAGGAAGACATTATTGGTCCAACATTCGGAAAGTTTAGCCTCCACGAGATAACGTCCAGTAATGTGTTGGGGCTGATAGATTTCGCCGCGACAAAAAACATGGTAGTGAGTAGCACCAGATTTCAACATAAAAATATTCACAAGGACACATGGCAGCCACCCGATCAAAACACGAGAAACCAAATTGATCACGTTGTGATAGATGGAAGGCATTCATCCAGCGTGTTAGATGTACGATCGGTCCGTGGAGCGAATATAGATTCGGATCATTACCTTGTTGCAGCAAAGGTTCACACCCGTTTGAACATCGCGAGGAAAGTACGATTTAACACTGCACGGAAGCTGGACATTGAAAATCTGCAAATACAACATATGACCTAAACGCTTGATGAAAGCACTCCTTGTTCTAAATAATGGCGCAATGGCAAATTATTGCCCACTCCATGGAAAATGACGCGAAATCCGTACTTAGGTACCGGAAGCCTCCTCCAAGAAACCCATGTTACGACCAAGAGTGTAGGAATTCTGCTGAAGCCAAGAACGCGGCATATAGAGCAACCCTGCAATCAATAGCAACACATGAGATAATGGAGAGGTATAGGGCGAAAAGGGGAGAGGAGAAACGTCTATTCCGCAGAAAGAAAAAGGAAATGGAAGACGAGTGTGAGCGAATTGAGATGTACAGGAGTCAGAATGAAATCCGGAAATTCTACCAAAGAATTGTACATCCAACCGATGGCTTTGGTGCAGGCACATCCTCCTGCAGAGACAAAGAAGAAAATCTGGTAACTGACACAGATAGCATGCTGAGGATATGGAAAGAACTTTTTACCCAACTGCTACTGTCCGACGTTGGCGGCCAAGAGCTTACCGCAGAACCAATTAACGATGGTTGTATAGAATGTTTACATCCTAGTCAGAATGAGGTCCAATTCGCAGGGACCCGACAAACGAATAACAAGGCAGCAGGAGCCGACGGGTTACCCGCTGAACTATTTAAGACCGGAGGCGACACGCTGATAAGGCGTATGCATCAGCTTATCTGCGCAATCTGGCTAGAAGAACCCATACCCGATAATTGGAACCTCAGCATACTATGTCCCATACACAAGAAAGGAGACAAGACGGAATGTGCCAACTACAGATGAACAAGTCTCCTCCCCATCGCATACAAGATACTCTCGAGCGTGCTGTGTGAATGATTAAAACCTAAAGTCAATGGATAATTGGGTCCTATCAATACTGCTTTGGACCTGGTAAATCCACCCTGGAACATATATTCACACTGCACCAAATCCTGGAAAAGACCCCAGAAGGACAAATCAACACCTACCATCTCTTTGTTGACTACAAAGCCGCCTTCGATACTCCTTTACGTTCAAAGGTATTTAAAGCCATTTCTGAGTTTGGTATCCCTGCAAAATTAATAAGACTTTGCAGGATGACACTTGCTGATACGCGTTCCTCAGTAAGAATAGAAAACAATCTCTCTGAACCATTTAATACCAAACGAAGTTTCAGACAAGGAGAAGAGAAGATTCTACGAGATGCAGATGTGAATAGATATGGCACACTAATCACAAGAGAACACATGCTACTTGCCTATGCCGACGATATCGATATCGTTGGTCGGTCACCGGAAGTAGTAACTGCAGCCTTTGAAAGAATCGAAAGAGAGTCAGTGCAAATGGGTCTGGCAGTAAATGGAAATAAGACGAAATGGATGGTTTCAACTCCCAAAACGCATTGTACAACCAAGCAGATAAAGAAAATGGAGAAAGTTGGGAGCCACAACTTTGAGACAGTCAGTAACTTTACCTACCTCGGCAACACCGTAACCGAAATAAATGACATCAGGTTTGGGATAAAGCGAAGAATAATACTGGCAAAAAGATGCTACTTTGGATTAAGTAAGCAATTTAGAAACAAGGCCACCTCTCGACAGACGAAGATTGCACTATACAAGACATTGATACTACTAGTGTTGTTATATGGTTCTGAGGCATGGGTACTTGTGAAAGCAGATGAGGTAGTGCTTGGAGTGTTGAGAGAAAGATTCTTCGTAAAATATGTGGACCAGTTTGCGTTAATGGAAAATATATGCGACGCACGAACCATAAGCTTTGTGGGCTGTATGACGACGATAGCATAGTTACACCCATCAAAATACAACGGTTGAGTTGGGCAGGTCATGTTGTCAGAATGAATGAAGAAGCTCCAGAAAAGAAGTCTTTTGAAGGCAAACACGGTGGTACACGCAAACCGGGAAGACCAAATGCTCGATGGAAAGATCAAGTGGTGAAACTTGGTGCCAGAGATTTTAGAATGAGCGCAGAAGATCGAGGCGCTTGAAACGCTCCTTTACTTTCGGCTAGTGGAACAAATGGTCTGTCATAGCCAATTCAAGTAAAGTAGGTAAGTAAGTAAAGTAGAGGAGACAGTACACCCTCCATCCCACAGGTATATATGACATTCTGAAACAGGCAGAGTATATCTCCCTAAGCCGGGAACCAGTCTATCAGACACAGCTTGTAATTCATAAGGTGATACATCATCAGGGCCTGGCGACTTAAAGGAATCGAATCTTCATATCGGCTCAGATACAATTTCCCTAATAGCCTCCGACGAATGCATACCAGTGACAACCTCTTCTGGCGCCACGTTGTGTCTATAACGTCCGCAATTTCTATTTCCTTTTCTGGTCTAGAAGGGATAGATGTGCAGAATTTGTGCTGAAATTTATCCCAATCAGCCTTTCTTCTGTTAAGCCGAGGGACAAGGCTGAAATTAATATAACAATTCTTAGCCAATTAGGTTGAAGTTTTGCAAATGTCGATTTGGTATGACATACAACGACTTCCAAGTATGGTATACATCTGTTGATAACCTAATATACAGGGTGGCTGATGAAAGCCGCTACCAAAAAAAAATGTAATAACTTTTTTTCTATTTAATAATAATAATTTAATAATTAATTTAATTAATTAATTAATTAATTTAATTAATAATAATTTAATAATTAATTTAATAATTTAATTTAACATGAATAAAAGAAAAATGTATTCCATACACCGAAAAAAAAATGTAGCAATATTCATCATTGTAGCAATATTCATCAGCCACCCTGTAGTTGTGCCATATATAATCGATCTCCCAATTTGACTTTCTGAACCTCTAGAGGGCAAAATTATTATTTGATTTGCCTGAAATGTTGGAGTGGTGTTTTTCTACAGCCATAGCAAGTACGATCAATAACAGTCAATAACTTTATATATCTCATATTTATTCGAAAAAGTAATTCAAAGAACTTTGCGAATGTAATCCACGGTAGTGGGTATCAAAAGTCCGAATTTAATGCGTTTTTACTTGCTATTATTACAGAAGGTTTTGGCAAAACAAGTAAAAAGCCGTTAAATTCGGCAGGGCCGAATTTAACACCGAACACTGATTTTGGTAATAAAATTCAATGATTTGCAAGCGTTGCTCGTTAGTAAGTCTATTCATGATGAAATGTCAAAGCATACTGAGCATCTTTCTCTTTGACACCATGTCTGAAATCCCACGTGATCTGTCAAATACTTATGCATGAAAATCCTAACCTCAAAAAAATCACCCTTTATATACGTAGTTTATAAAACCAATTGGGTCATGTTTGCGTAGAGACTTTAGAGCTCCATAGACCTTTTTTACTCAATATCAAACGATATCGTGCGTACCACATATTGTTTATGTAGGTTGTGGTTAAGTTAACAAAAGAAGAGTTAAATTTTTTGTATATAACTCCTACTCATTTCCCTTGTTTTACAAACTTCAAGAGTTCTTTAAGTCCTCTTGTCGTATGTGCCTTATTTCCATCATTCACTTCCAACTATTTCCTTCAGATGTCATATATCTTCAATAATATGGACACAGAGCAATTAGAAATGTGCTATTCGGCTGGGAAGAATCTAGGGAAAAATTTCTGCCAAATCAGGAAAAAATTATAAGGACCGTAGAATACTATTCGGGGGATTGGTTAATGTGAAATCTACATCAAGTTGCAGACCAATTTGGATGTTGAAAATAAAAAAAACCCACTGCGTGCAAAATTTCAGCCAAATCGTATGACAATTACGGCTTCCAGGGACTCAAGATGTCAAATCGCGAGGTAGGTTTATATGGAAGCTATATCAGGTTTTGAACGGATTTTGACTATACTTGGCACGGTTATTGAAAGTCATATCAAAATACTCAGCGTAGCCAAAATTGCCAGCTAAATCGAAGATTTAGGCTTCATGTGAATCGATAAGACAAACCGAGATACCACTTTATATGGCGGTTATCTAATCGAATCGAATGATGGTTAGTTAAATGGTTGGTTGTTGCTGTGTAAAGGTTCCTACAGCTATAAGGACCACGCCTACTTGGACACTGGATACTATTCTAGATATCCGACCCATTGGCCTACAGATTAAATGTGAGGCAGCCACTGTGGATATGAGACTAAACGCGATGGAAGAATAGATAGAGGAAAGAAGCAAGTCATACCACTGCGGTATAATTGAGCTGACTATAGGAAACCAGAATGGATTAGAAGACGTATCCGATCGGAAACCTGAGATTACACTTGAGATCGAGTGCGAGACACTACTGCCAGAGACACTATCTTGGATTGATAGAACTCTGGTATTACCATCTGAAAGGTCAAACCTAGACGACAAAGTGGGCCTGGGAGTCTTCATTGAGAACCCAGGGACTGAGATTGGTTTTCGGCTGGCTGACCATAACACTATCTCGCAGACAAAAATCCGAGCGATCACGGGGTGCGTGAAGTGGTATGGTGTTCACGCGAGGACTTTCGAGTGTAAACCAATCTTGATTAACCCGAAGCCTTTCAGATCGGCGCAGTCTGAGTTAAGGGAGGGGTCGACGAATGCGCATGTAACACTGTGGAACACCAAAACGGTTAGCGAGAGGACGAGACTATTACTTAAAGGAAGTAAGAAGGAGGTCAGTATAGCTTTCAGTATCATAACGGGAACTAAGAACTCACTTACGCAAAATCGGTTTGGCAATGATAGCATTTGGGGAAAATAATGAGCATTTCCGTTGGAGCATTTCCTATGTCATTGACCGGCTTTCGCGGCTAGCAGACCCCGCTACTTAGGTGGGGATACAATACCAGACATGAGCCAACTTAGAGGCGTGGTATGGAATTTCTAACTTAGATTTTCTTTTTTGACCTTCCCTTAACATAGGCATGCTGTTTGTATTTGAGCAGTATGCTGGATGTCCCACTCTTTAACATGGAATCCACAATACGTTCTATGGTTTTCAGTAGAAATGACGTAAGGTTTATAGGTCTGCAGGCCTTTGATGTCGCATAACTTGCTTGGATATAAATACCTCCCTTTCCTCTTGCCAGGCTTTCGGAGTATATGCAAATCCAAGGCACGCTGTGAAAATAGTAACACCGGAAATATTCCATCAGGTCCGGGAGACCCAGTTTCCGTAATGGTAAGCCTTCGTTCAACCTTATTATTCCAATATTCCGCTATCTCCGTGAGTCCCATCGTATCCTTGGAAAAATGCGTTTTCATCAAAAGCCTCAACATGTCCTCCGTTGCCCCTGCTACTCCCATGTTGTCTACTACCGTTTCAGTTTGGACATGGGTTTTTTGAGAGAAACTATTTACTCTTGGTGGCATTATTAATGATATCGACCTGGCCACAGAAAAAAATCCAGGGGGCACGTTTTGCGGCTTTGATAATTTTATTGCATTAGTTGAGCCGTGTGTAATGCCGATTCCAATAAATTTCAGCTTTTTATACACTACACCACCACTGTGATACAGTGTATTATAAGTTTGTGTATTTGTTTGCAACGCTAAGAAGGAGAAGAGCTAGACCCATTGATAAGCATACCGATCTACTCAGAATCACTTTCTGATTCGATTTAGCCATATCCGTCTGTCCATCTATGAGTCCATGTATTCTTGTAATCAAAGTGCGGGTTGCATATATCGTTCAATCATCCCGAAATTTTGCACATATTACTTATTAGGCCCAAGGACGGACGCTATCGATTTTGGTACAAATCGGACCAGATTTATATATAGCTCTCATATATATGCATCGCCCGATTTGCACTTAAATTGCCGTAGTAACTACAATTTTCAACCGATATGCACCAAATTTGGCATGGGCTGTTTTGTCACTGATCTTAATATATCTGCACGATTTCATCAAAATCGGTTCAGATTTGGAAAAATATATGTATCGCCTGATTTGCACTTATATGGCCGTAGTAACAACAAATTTCGAACGATCTGCACAAAATTTGGCACGGATTGTTTTGTTACTGATCTTAACATATCTGCGATATTTCATCAAAATCGGTTCAAATTTAAATGTAGCACCCATGCATATTTATGGCCGGATTTGCACTTATATGGCCGTAGTAACAACAATTTTTAAACGACCTGTTTGATAGATATAGCTCTCATATACATATATATTTATATATTGCCCGAATTTATAATTGTAGGGTAGGTGTAGGGTATTATATAGTCGGCTCCGCCCGACTTTTGCCTTTTCTTAATGGTTTACTTTGTGCTCTGTTATAAAGTTTGCGGACCTCTTTCCCAATACAGCGAATCTCCCTGGTCAACATGGGCTGATTTCCTTTCTCGAGGAGGACAACTATCTTCAAAAGGCCCCACCAGTGGAAGAGTAATACTGATGGCTTTGTCGTTGATGGCTTCTATGCTTCGATAATCTAAATTATCTTTCCCAAGCTTTCTTCTGAGTAGACTTCCGAATTTCGTTCAATAGGTTTTCAACTTATCACGGAAGGTTATTGTATTCGGCACTGACCGTGCTATTCTAAATATGGTCAGAGAAGGAATGCTCCATGCCCATGCTCCATACATGTAAGCAGAAGATAAGTTTTAAGGCGATTTCTGTTTCGGTTGTGAAAAAGTTTTAAGCAGGTAAGCATTAAAAGGCTATTTGGACCAGTGTTGGATTCTGATGTAAGGTAATTCGGCGTAGTTTCCAAGTAATATATTCATATTTGGAATCAATTTTTTGGGGGCAAAAACCCTCATGTAGACCGCCACTTTAGGGTGTGGCGAAGTACACCGGGCAATCTATTTCACGATATAAATTGAAACTACATATACTTGTATACAATTGGTTTGGTGAAAGTTTTTTATTTACTTCCCAAGATAGAATGTGAAAGCAATGCAGCCAACAATATTAGCAAAGTTCCCAGCAAATGCGATTCGTTTTTATTTCGTCCACTGAGAGTGTCTATAAGATCTGAAGGATTAACGACCATCAATTTTAGTACCACAAACAAGCGCCGAAAATCCGACCATTATCTCTCCTACATTGCAATCGTCGTTTCCATCCAACTGAAAAAGATACTACGTAGCAATTGTTGGCTTATCTCTTTGTTGGGAAGGTTCTTTGATTGTTTGGTTGTTTGTGTGCAGCGGTCTCTCAGGATAAAAACATTTGGCTATCCTCACTTTTGACCTGTTTATCGTACATTTCTCTGTTTTCCTTGGCCGCACTTGATGCTGGGGTATATATGTTTGTTTGTGGCATGGCCTTTTTATACCCTCCACCATAAGATGGGGGGTATACTAATTTCGTCATTCTGTTTGTAACTACTCGAAATATTCGTCTGAGACCCCATAAAGTATATATATTCTTGATCGTCGTGACATTTTATGTCGATCTAGCCATGTCCGTCCGTCTGTCCGTCCGTCCGTCCGTCCGTCCGTCCGTCCGTCCGTCCGTCCGTCCGTCTGTCTGTCGAAAGCACGCTAACTTCCGAAGGAGTAAAGCTAGCCGCTTGAAATTTTGCACAAATACTTCTTATTAGTGTAGTTCGGTTGGTATTGTAAATGGGCCTTATCGGTCCATGTTTTGATATAGCTGCGATATAAACCGATCTTGGGTCTTGACTTCTTGAGCCTCTAGAGTGCGCAATTCTTATCCGATTGGAATGAAATTTTGCACCACGTGTTTTCTTATTATATCCAACAACAGTGCCAAGTATGGTTCAAATCGGTCCATAACCTGATATAGCTACCATATAAACCGATCTTGGGTCTTTATTTCTTGAGCCTCTAGAGTGCGCAAGTCTTATCCGATTGGAATGGAATTTCGCACGACGTGTTTTGTTATGATACCCAACAACTGTGCCAAGTATGGTTCAAATCGGTCCATAACCTGATATAGCTGCCATATAAACCGATCTGGGATCTTGACTTCTTGACCCCTAGAGGTCGCAATTATTATCCGATATGCCTGAAATTTTGTACAATGGATCCTCTCATGACCATCAACAAACGTGTTTATTATGGTCTGAATCGGTCTATAGCCCGATACAGATCCCATATAAATCGTTCTCTCTATTTTACTTCGTGAGCCCCAATGGGCGCAATTCTTAAACGAATTGACTGAAATTTTACACAGGCCTCCAATAATAATTTAATTGTGGTCCGAACCGGACCATATCTTGATATCGTTTTAATAGCAGAGTAACTCTTTTCTTATATACTTTTTTGCCTAAGAAGAGATGCCGGGAAAAGAACTTGACAAATGCGATCCATGGTGGAGGGTATATAAGATTCGGCCCGGCCGAACTTAGCACGCTTTTACTTGTTTCTATTTACTCTTCCATTCTCAGTTTTGCCCTTGCACAGCAGGGATATTAAAGATAAAAATGTTCTATATTGACCAAGTAACAACAATAAATTCAAGCTCATTTTTTCTCAAAAGGAACCAAACAAACACAACACCACACACTTTCCGTAATCCGTCCGGGTTTGATAAATGGCGGTGTAATTGTGTGTATTGTTGGCGTATTGGTGTATTAGCGAAAACTTGTGGAGCTGCCAGCACCTCTAAATTCAAGGCCCCTTCCAACTTGTACTCAGTCGCATATGTGTATTTATGGAAGTGAGTGTGTGTAAATGAACAAGGACAGCGGGGATTTAGAAAATTTCCTTTAATTCATTGTACTCTATTCCATTGATTGCTTTTAATGAAATTTCGCTAAAATTGCAATCTATTTGGGATTAGCTATAAAACAATCGGTGGGAATTGGTTTTTTTTTTGTGTTTTATCACATGTCATGTTCTTTATTGAAAAAATTAATGGAAAATCAAAGGTGAGTATTAATTTTTAGGAAGGAAAATTTATGAAGCTATTTTGGGCCAATGTGCTGTGATTTTTCTCTATCGTGTTTAGTGGTTAGAATTAATCTAATTCTTTTCACCGAATAAAAAACAAGCAAGAGAAGACAAACAAATTCAAGTATAATATCTGAAACAACGCGATAAAAGCGCATTTCTATACTCAGATCAGAAAACATATCAAAGTGCTGATAAGTTGGCAGAAGTGGCTGCAGGTCATCTTCTGGATTTGCTTTTGCCTGTCGCACGTCTTAATGTACGTCGTCATATAATAAGTGCCTATCGCCAGATGGAGAAATCAACCTACACGAACACAGAACAAGTAAAAGCGTGCTAAGTTCGGCCGGGCCCAATCTTTTATACCCTCCACCATGGATCGCATTTATCGAGCTCTTGCCACGGTATCTCTTTTTAGGCAAACAAGGGATATAAGAAAAGAATTGCTCTGCTATTAGAGCGCTATCAAGAAATGGTCCGGTTTGGACCACAATTATATTATACAATATGTTGGAGACCTGTGTAAAATGTCAGAATTGCGCCCTTTGGGGGCTCAAGAAGTAAAATAGAGCGATCGATTTATATGGGAGCTGTTTCGGGCTATAGACCGCCTCAAACCATAATAAACACATATGTTGATGGTCATGAGAGGATCCGTCGTACAAAATTTCAGGCAAATAGGAGAATAATTGCGACCTCTAGAGGCTCAAGAAGTCAAGATCCCAGATCGGTTGATATGGCATCTATATCAGGTTATGAACCGAGTTGAACCTAATTTGGCACAGTTGTTGAAAGTAAGAATAAAATACGTCATGCAAATTTTCAGCAAAATCGGATAGGAATTGCGCCCCCTAAAAGCTCAAGAAGTCAAGTCCCCAGATTTGTTTATATGACCGCTATATCAGGTTATGAACCGATTTGAATCATACTCAGCACAGTTGTTGGATATCATAACAAAATAATTCCTGCAAAAATGCATTCAAATCGGATAAGAATTGCGCCCTCTAGAGGCTCAAGAAGTCAATACCCAAGAACGGTTTATATGGCAGCTATATCAAAACATGGGCCGATTTTGCCCATTTAAAATCCGACCTACAACAATAAGAAGTATTTGCGCAAAATTTCAAACGGCTAGCTCTACTCCTTCAAAAGTTAGCGTTCTTTCGACAGACAGACGGACGGATGGACGGACATCGCTAGTTTGACTTAAAATGTCACGACGATCAAGAATATATTGGGTTGCCCAAAAAGTAATTGCGGATTTTTTAAAAGAAAGTAAATGCATTTTTAATAAAACCTAGAATGAACTTTAATCAAATATAATTTTATTACACTGTTTTCTAAAGCAAGCTAAAAGTAACAACATAACTGACAGAAGAAAGAATGCAATTCCAGAGTCACAAGCTGTGAAAAAATTTGTCAACGTCAACTATATGGAAAATCCGCAATTACTTTTTGGGCAACCCAATATATACTTCATGGGGTCTTAGACGCATATTTCGAGGTGCTACAAACAGAATGACGAAATTAGTGTATCCCCATCCTATGGAGAGTATAAAAAATTAAAAAACAATAATTGGATATTCCTGTAAAGAAAGAAAAGAAAAGCATCGATCAAAATTTTAAACGGCTGGTCATGTTCCTAAGTAAATAGAAATTCGAATTTAAAGAAAGCGTCTTTATTTTTAAGTTTTGCTTCTTTGGCTCGTTTCCTAAGCTTTCGCTCAACGTTTTTATACCCTCCACCATAAGGTGGGGGGTATACTAATTTCGTCATTCTGTTTGTAACTACTCGAAATATTCGTCTGAGACCCCATAAAGTATATATATTCTTCATTTTATGTCGATCTAGCCATGTCCGTCCGTCTGTCCGCCCGTCCGTCCGTCTGTCTGTCGAAAGCACGCTAACTTCCGAAAGAGTACAGCTAGCCGCTTGAAATTTTGCACAAATACTTCTTATTAGTGTAGGTCGGTTGGTATTGTAAATGGGCCATATCGGTCCATAACCTGCTATAGCAGCCATATAAACCGATCTTGGGTCTTGACTTCTTGAGCCTCTAGAAGGCGCTATTCTTATCCGACTAGAACGTGTTGCACGACGTGTTTTGTTATTATATCCAACAACTGTGTCAAGTATGGTTCAAATCGGTCCATAACCTGATATAGCTGCCATATAAACCGATCTTGGGTCTTGACTTCTTGAGCCTCTAGAGGGCGCAATTCTTATCCGAATGGAATGGAATTTTGCACGACGTGTTTTGTTATGATACCCAACAACTATGCCAAGTATGGTTTAAATCGGTCCATAACCTGATATAGCTGTCATATAAATTGATCTTGGGTCTTGACTTCTTGAGCCTCTAGAGGGCGCAATTCTTATCCGAATGGAATGGAATTTTGCACGACGTGTTTTGTTGTGATATCCAACAACTGTGCCAAGTATGGTTGAAATCGGTTCATAACCTGATATAGCTGTCATATAAACCGATCTTGGGTCTTAATTCTTGATCCTCTAAAGGGCGCAATTCTTATCCGATTTGAATGCATTTTTGCACGAAGTATTTTGTTATGATATCCAACAACTGTGCTGAGTATGGTTCAAATCGGTTCATAACCTGACATAGCTGTCATATAAACAGATCTGGGGACTTGACTTCTCTTCTAGGGGGCGCAATTCTTATCCGATTTGGCTGAAAATTAGCATGACGTATTTTATTCTTACTTTCAACAACTATGCCAAATTAGGTTCAACTCGGTTCATAACCTGATATGGACTGAAATTTTGCACATAGTGTTTTGATATCACTTTCAACAACTGTAATAAGTATAGTTCAAATCGGTTCATAACCTGATATAGCTGCTATATAAACCGTTCTGGGGTCTTGGCTTCTTGAGCTTTTAGAAGACGCAATTCCTATCCGATTAGGGTGTAATTTTGCACGTGGTGTTTTGATATCACTTCCAACATTTATACAAAGTATGGTCCAAATCGGCCCATTCCCTGATATAGCTGCCATATAAACCGATCTGGGATCTTGAGTTCTTGAGCTTCTAGAGAGCGCAATTCTCATCCTATTTGGCACAAATTTTGTACAACGGCTTCTCCCATGGCCCTCAACATATGTGTGCAATATGGTCTGAATCAATCTATAGCTTGACACAGCTCCCATATAAACCGATCTCCCGATTTTGCTTCTTGAGCCCCTAATCGGACTAAAACTTGATATAGCTCCTCCTCCTCCGTCCATATTCATTATTCTTCATATGCCTAAAAGGAGATACTGCGCAAAGAACTCGACAGATGCGATCCAAGGTGAAGGGTATATAAGATTCGGCCCGGCCGAATTTAGCACTTACTTGTTTTAATTAGAATCTTTTCCAAAACAAAAATAATATATAACATTTAAAAATATTGTATATATAACATTTGTAAGGCTATTCATTACCATTAACTAAAGTACAACAGTGTTCCTTCCCAAAGTCAATTGCTAGCCTTCAACGACATTTTGAACTTAACTAAAAGGTGTTTGTCCTTTATAACAAGACGCAATGTAGCGATTTATTTAACTACCCTTTAAAATAAAGAATCCTTGATATCAAGGAAAGTATATTTCACCAAAGGAAATGTTTACTGAAAAGGTGGGAAAATTTATCATTGTGGCTTTATCCATCATTTATTGGTTAGGTTCTGATAAATTTCCATATCAAGGAACTTTGCAAAGTGGGTAAAGTGTGTCCACACTGATTTACACTCAACAAAACTAGATATTAAAAATAGCAAAGGGTTAGCTAAAATAGCAGTTTTTGTCTGCTGAAAGTGAGAAAGTAGACATCACCTGCCTTTTAGCAAACATTGGGCTGTTGTTTTACCAAAATCTGCAGTTTTAACTACAAAATCTGCACGAATATTTGAATTTTATTATTGCTAAACTGACAAACAATAGCTGGCAAATTGGTCTGTTGTGAGAGCACACAGTTTTTGTTGTTTCAGCAAACATATCTGCAATAAATGTTCACAGTTGTGTTTACTTAAAGACTCGGAAGTGGTATGCCACCGAATCAGTGAATAGCATTTGGCAGTGTTGGAGGATGAGACTTTAGTTGGCCATTCTACGTACTAACCGTTTTAGATTAGAATTGATATCCAAACGCCTCAATCTTCTACTCTCCTTCCCCAATCTCTGACACCGAGTTTAGAGATGTCTTATTACACTTGGCTCGCTGCTTTACCTGGACAGGCGGCTTTGTCCCATACGAGTTTGACCTTAATTAACTATAGATAGAACGATGCATTCGTGTTGGTCTGAATTGTTCATGATCTTTAGACATACACGTCAGTTTTTACGGGCAAACGCCTCCGAATCCAAGATGAAAATATGCCCCAAAGGTACATGGAGAACAACAACAAAACTTTTGGGACCCATTTTCGTCTTTTTGGAGCCTTTTCATGCAGCTATTGGCGCCAATTTGAGCTTTCCTCAAATAAATATTAACCTCTCCAATTAAATAATATTACGGAAAATTTCTATTTTACTTTGGAGTTCAACAGCACCATTTTGTGCAATTAGACAAAAAAAAAAAAAAAAATTTGGGCTACATTTTTTCAAATTTAAAAAATGAAAACAAATAACTTTTGTTACAAATTTTCTATATGGTTTCCCGGATTTTTTGTAAAATGAAAATGTTGTCATCTATTATTTGGCAAATGTTGTCTTATCTCCAAATAAATTTTAATTTGGAAAATACCAACGTATTTTCCTAATAATATAAGCAAAAATCTAGATTTTGCATAAAAATCCGGACTCTACAACTTTACAAAAATATTTTGACACTTCGCCGCTTTATGCTTATTAAAAACAAACAAGTAAAAGCGTGCTAAGTTCGGCCGGGCCGAATCTTATATACCCTCCACCATGGATCGCATTTGTCGAGTTCTTTTCCCGGCATCTCTTCTTAGGCAAAAAAAAAGGATATAAGATACGATTTGCTCTGCTATTAGAGCGATATTAAGATATGGTCTGGTTTGGACCACAATTAAATTATATTTATGTTGGAGACCTGTGTAAAATGTCAGCCAATTCGAATAAGAATTGCGCTCTTTGTGGGCTCAAGAAGTAAAATAGAGAGATCGATTTATATGGGAGCTGTATCGGGCTATAGACCGATTCAGACCATAATAAACACGTATGTTAATGGTCATGAGAGAATCCGTCGTACAAAATTTCAGGCAAATCGGATAATAATTGCGACCTCTAGAGGCTCAAGAAGTCAAGATCCCAGATCGGTTTATATGGCAGCTAAATCAGGTTATGAACCGACTTGTACTTTATTTGACATAGTTGTTGAAAGTAACAATAAAAACGTCTTGCGAAATTTCAGCCAAATCGGATAGGAATTGAGCCCTTTAGAAGCTCAAGAAGTCAAGTCACCAGATCTGTTTATATGACAGCAATATCAGGTTATGAACCGATTTGAACCATATTCGGCACAGTTGTTGGATATCATAACAAAATACTACGTGCCAAAATTCATTCAAATTGGATAAGAATTGCGCCCTCTAGAGGCTCAAGAAGTCAAGACCCAAGATCGGTTTATATGACAGCTATATAAGGTTATGGACCGATTTGAACCATACTTCGCACAGTTGTTGGATATAATAACAAAACATGTTGTGCAAAATTTCATTCCAATCGGATAAGAATTGCGCACTCTAGAGGCTCAAGAAGTCAAGACCCAAGATCGGTTTATATGTCAGCTATATCAGGTTATAAACCGATTTGAACCATACTTGGCACAGTTGTTGGATATCATAACAAAATACGTCGTGCAAAATGTCATTCTAGTCGGATAAGAATTGCGCACTCTAGAGGCTCACGAAGTCAAGATCCAAGATCGGTTTATATGGCAGCTATATCAAAACATGGACCGATATGGCCCATTTACAATACCAACCGACCTACACTAATAAGAAGTATTTGTGCAAAATTTCAAGCGGCTACCTTTACTCCTTCGGAAGTTAGCGTGCTTGCGACAGACAGACGGACGGACGGAAAAAAAATTAAATATATGAAAAACAAGTAAAAAGGCGTTAAGTTCGGCCAGACCGAACTTTGGATACCCACCACCTCGGGAATATAAGTAAATTACCTTTCATCAAATCCGGTGAAAATTGCATAACTTATGTCCCATAGCAGTTATATCGAAATATTGGGTTGCCCAAAACGTAATTGTCGGTAATATAGTAGTAATATAGTTGTAATATAGTCGGCGTTGACAAATTTTTTCAACGGCTTGTGACTCTGTAATTGCATTCTTTCTTCTGTCAGTTATTAGCTGTTACTTTTAGCTTGCTTTAGAAAAAAAGTGTTTGGCGTCAATTTTAATATGGGTACCACATGAATTGAAAGAAATTCAATTAACAAACCGAACCAACGCTTGTGATATGCACCTTAAACGCAATGAATTCGATCCGTTTTTAAAACGAATCATAACTGGAGATGAAAAATGGATTGTTTACGACAACGTTAGTCGAAAACGATCATGGTCCAAGCATGGTGAACCAGCTCAAACCACTCCAAAGGCTGATATCCACCAAAAGAAGGTTAAGCTGTCTGTTTGGTGGGATTGGAAGGGTGTGGTATATTTTGAGCTGCTTCCAAGGAACCAAACGATTAATTCGGATGTTTACTGTCAACAATTGGATAAATTGAATACAGCCATCGAGGAGAAGCGACCAGAATTGGTCAATCGTATGGGTGCCATATTCCACCAGGACAACGCTAGACCGCACACATTTTTGGTCACTCGCCAAAAACTGAGTGAGCTTGGCTGGGAACTTTTGATGCATCCACCATATAGCCCTGACCTTGCACCATCAGACTACCATTTATTTCGATCTTTGCAGAACTCCTTAAATGGTAAAACTTTCGGCAATGATGAGGCTATAAAATCGCACTTGGTTCAGTTTTTTGCAGATAAAGGCCAGAAGTTCTATGAGCGTGGAATACTAAATTTGCCAGGAAGATGGCAAAAGGTTATCGAACAATATGGCAATTATATATTTGATTAAAGTTCATTCTAAGTTTTATTAAAAATGCATTTACTTTCTCTTAAAAAATCCGCAATTACTTTTTGGGCAACCCAATATGTTTCTATTTGCACCAAATACTAATAAGAACAAGTCATTGTTCAATTGTGTATAGCAAAATATTTCTCGTTTTAGTAGCTATATCTAAAAATAAACCAATCTGAACCATGCACAATATGGATGTCGAAAAGCCTAACATAAGTCACTGTGACGAATTTCAGTTTCGGATTATAAATGCGCCTTTTTTGAGGCCAAGACTTGAAATCGAGATATCGGTGTGGAGGGGCGCAGCACAACTCTCTGTCCCAAATTTCAGCAACATCGGAAAATAAATGCGCCTTTTATGGGCCCAAAACCTTAAATCGAGGGATCGGTCTATATGGCAGCTATATCCAAATCTAAACCGATCAGTGCCAATTTAAAAAAAAGATGTCGAAGGGCCCAAGACAACTCACTGTCCCAAATTTCAGCGAAAAAGGATAATAAATGTGGCGTTTATGGCCCTAAGACCTATAATCCGGGCATCGGTCTATATGGAAGCTAAGTCCAAATCTACACCGATCTGAACCAAATTCACTGTCCCAAATTTCAGCAAAATCGGATAGTAAATGTGGCTTTTGTGGGTCTATGACCCTAAATCGGAGGATCGGTCTATATGGCAGCTATATTCAAATCTGAACCGATCAGGGCTAATTTGAGAAAGATGTCGAAGGGCCCAAGACAACTCACTGTCCCAAATTTCAGCGAAATCGGATAATAAATGTGGCTTTTATGGGCCTAAGACCCTAAATCGAATTTAACCTGCTTGTGGACAAAAAAAGAATCTGTGCAAAGTTTCAGCTCAATATCTCTATTTTTAAAGCCTGTAGCGTGATTTCAACAGACAGACCGACAGATGGACGGACATGCCTAGATCGTCTTAGATTTTTACGCTGATCAAGAATATATATACTTTATAGGGTCGGAAATGGATATTTCGATGTGTTACCTCCATCCTTCGGTGGTGGGTATAAAAATTTGGCGATTTTTGAAAAGTATGAATAGTATGCGGCGCTTTGTGCTTAAAAAAAAAATGTAAAATGTCTTCAAAATATGGAGTGTTTTTAAGAATATTTTTCGACTCCGGATTTTTGCTAGTTTTAGGAAATTAAATAATAATTTCAAGAAATCGAGCAAATTTTGAAAATATTTTTCGCCAACGACACTTTTTTTCAAGAAATTAAAAAATATTTTTCCAAAAAAAAGAGCGACTTTTAAAAATATTTTTCGTCTGCGGTGCACTTTCCTCAAAACAACAAACTGGTTTTGATGTTTACTATTAAAAAAAGTACGATTGCCTTCATCTACTAATTTTTTCTTTCGAAAAACCATTCTTCCAATTTTGATAAAAATAATTTTTGAAATTACACTCCAATCTACCAACAAACTAGCTTTTTTATCTAGAGAGGGAAATAATGATAATGAAGTTGGCGAAACAAATAATGATGTAAACGAAGACTTAATGATAAAACAAGTAAAAAGGCGTTCAGTTCGGCATGGCCGAACTTTGGATACCCACCACCTCGGGTATATATGTAAACCACCTTTCGTCAAAATCCGGTGAAAAATGCATACCTTATGTCCCATAGCAACTATACCGAAATAAGTTCCGATTTGGACCAAATACTTATAAGTACAAGTTATTGTTCAACTGTGTATAAAAAATATTGGTCTTTTAACTTGCTATATCTAAAATAAACCGATCTGAACCATATACGACATGAATGTCGAAAAGCCTAACATAAGTCACTGTGTCAAATCTCATTGAAATCGCACCATAAATGCGACTTCATGGGACCAAGACTTTAAATCGAGATTTCGGTCTTTATGGCAGCTATATCCAAATATGGACCTATTTGGGCCAAGTTCAGAAAAATGTCGAAGAGCCTGAAACAAAACTCACTGTCCGAAATTTCGGCGAAATCGGACAACTAATGCGCCTTTTATGGCCCCAAAACCTTAAATCGAGAGATCGGTCTATATAGCAGCTATATCCAAATCTGGACCGATCTAAGTCAAAATGAAAAAGAATGTCGAAAGGCACAACACTACTCACTGTCCCAAATTTCGGCGAAATCGACAATAAATGCGCCTTTTATGGGCCCAAGACATTTAATCGAGAAATCGGTCTATTGTATATGGCAGCAATATTCTAATCTGAACCGATTTGGGCCAAATTAAAGAATGAAGTGGAAGGGCCTAACAAAACTCACTGTCCGAAACTTCGGCGAAATCAGACAATAAATGCCACTTTTATGGCCCCAAAACCTTAAACCGAGAGATCGGTCTATATAGCAGGTATATCCAAATCTGGACCGATCTAAGTCAAAATGAAAAATAATGTGGAAAGGCTCAACACAACTAACTGTCCCTGGATTTTATGGGCCTAAGACCCTAAATCGGCAGATCGGTCTATATGGAGGCTATATCAAGATATAGTCCAATATAGCCCATCTTGGAACTTAACCTGCTTATGGGCAAAAAAAGATTCTGTGCAAAATTTCGGCTCAATATCCGGCCGATACGGGATGACTACGAGTAGCACACGGGCTGGAACTTTAGGCTTCGACCTGTGTGGTGCCCATCGTTATCACGGGAAGCTTAGCTGAAAGCTACCTAGCGCGTCCACAGGTTGCGGATGGTGGAAATCTCCGTTTTTATGCGGAGTAGCTGCAAATGCGACCGCGGGCAGTCAGCGATTCTCGAGAGTAAAGTCTCAGTGAAGAGTCAGGTGGCACTGGCTCTTAATTAAATACTGAGTGCCAATGATACTCGAGATGAGAAGGCGAGGTATTGGTGCCTTCAAATTACCAATGGCCAACATCAGCGTCTGTTCCCAGGTTAGGCGCGGCTGGCGGCGAGCGTCAGATCTTGGAGCAAGCGGCTTGCCACAACGAGGGATACATGAGCAATCTCACAAAACCCATGCGGTTGGGGCGCTGGGCCAGTAACCCGCCCCCGGAAAGCTGAGAACTACTATGAGCAACAAAGGAATAGTAACAAGTAAAAGCGTGCTAAGTTCGGCCGGGCCGAATCTTACATACCCTCCACCATGGATCGCATTTGCCGAGTTCTTCTCCCGGCATCTCTTCTTAGGCAAAAAAGGATATAAGAGAAGATTTGCTCTGCTATTATTATGTTATTACATGTTGGAGACCTGTGTAAAAGGTCAGCCAATTCGAATAAGAATTGCGCCCTTTGGGGGCTCAAGAAGTGAAATAGAGAAATCGATTTATATGGGAGCTGTATCGGGCTATAGACCGATCATAATAAACACGTATGTTGATGGTCATGAGAGGATCCGTAGTACATAATTTCATGCAAATCGGATAATAATTGCGACCTCTAGAGGCTCAAGAAGTCAAGATCCCAGATCGGTTTATATGGCAGCTATATCAGGTTATAGACCGATTTGAACCATATTTGGCACATTCATTGGATATCATAACAAAACACGTCGCGCAAAATTTCATTCCAATCGGATAAGAATTGCGCACTCTAGAGGCTCAAAAAGTCAAGACCCAAGATCGGTTTATATGGCAGCTATATCAAAACATGGACCGATATGGCCCATTTACAATACCAACCGACCTACACTAATAAGAAGTATTTGTGCAAAATTTCAAGCGGCTAGCTTTACTCCTTCGGAAGTTAGCGTGCTTTCGACAGACAGCCGGACGGACGGACAGACATGGCTAGATCGACATAAAATGTCGCGACGATCAAGAATATATATACTTTATGGGGTCTCAGACGAATATTTCGAGTAGTTACAAACAGAATGACGAAATTAGTATACCCCTCATCTTATGGTGGAGGGGATAAAAACGGACCCCCTCAAAGTTGACGACCCACGCAAACGAAAAAAAGACCATGATTTGTAGATATGCAACTGGAATGGCCGCACTTTTTATAGAGAAGGTGGAGTATACGCGCTGGCGGATGTATTAAAGAAGTACAAGGCAGATATTACCGCCTTAAAGGAAGTGAGATGGACTGGGAATGGCGTCACTACAACACCAAACGGTGACAAACTATACTATAGCTGCCATAACACGAGGCATGAATTTGACTGTGGATTTGTGGTTAGTCGGAGAAAGTATAGCCTCCACGAGATAGCGTCCAGTAATGGGTTGAGGCTGATAGATTTCGCCATTTCGAGCCTAGGGCCCATCTATATAGTACCCAACATCTGGGAGCCTTCTCAGTACGCTCGTGAATGTGACACTTCCAATTCAGTTTCCTGTCCAAGATCACACCTAAGTATTTGACCTTGTCAGACATCGAAATCGTCTTATTGAGGAAACGTGGTGCGTTAAATTGGCCCACCTTCGTCTTCCTCGTGAACAGGCATATTTCAGTCTTCTCTGGGTTAACATTGAGACCTCTGGGTCTAGCCCAGTCACATGCCATATGCAAGACCCTTTCGGCCCTTCTGCATAGCTCGTTCGGATCCTTACGCCTTAGAAGTATTATAACATCGTCTGCGTAGCAGAAGGGTTCTAATCCCTCCTCAGTCAGCATCCGTAATAGGTCATTTACAGTGGTCACCCATAAGAGTGGCGAAAAAATGCTCCCCTGTGGCGTGCCCTGTGCCACTTTCTCCCTTATATTTATGCCATGCGACACACAATTTATCCTTAGCACATGGTTTACTAAGTCTCTAAGGACCGGGTCCACCCGGTACTGGTCTAAGGATTGGATCAGTGTGTCAGTCCGCACATTGTTAAAATCAACCCGCAATGTCAATGCATACCGCCAGTGTCAACGTGTTGGCATCGAAGGATTCTTCTATTTTATGCACATCCTCGTGCATGGCAGTCACCACCGATCTTCCCTTGACATAGACATTCTGTTCTGTTTCTGTTTGTATTTGAGCAGCTCGCTAGATGTCGTACTCTTGGTCATGGTCCACAATACGTTCCATGGTTTTGAGTAGAAAGGACGTAAGGCTTATGGGTCTGTAGGCCCTTTGTGTCGCATAAATTGTCTTGTCGGGTTTAGGTATAAACACCACCTCCTGCCAGGCTTTCGGAGGGAGGTTCCTAGGTACGCTGTGAAAATTTTGGACAGATGAGGCGCCATGTAGTCTGCCTCTTTCTGTAGTAAAGCTGGAAATATTCCATCAGGGCCGTGTGACTTAAATGGTTTGAAGCTCCACAAGGATTTCTTCACCATAAATTCCGCTATTCCATATATTCCTTCGATCAACTTCATTATTCCAAGATCCCGGTGTCTCCGTGAGTCCCTTCGTATCCTGTGGAAAATGGGTTTTCATCAAAAGCCTCAACATGTCCTCCAATGTCTCTGCTCTCACTGCCATGTCGTCTACCAAAGCTTCCAGGAGGCACGTTTTGCCGCTCTGGTAATCTTATTGTATTCCTTGAGCCGTGTGTAATACACATCCCAATAAACTACCGCTTTTTTACGACGTGCTCTGTTTAAAAGTCTGCGGACCTCCAATCCTGAACCTCGTCGATCAGATTTTTTGAACATAACGTCACATCTAATACCTCCTCCCTAATCCTACCAACAAAGGTAGCGGTGTTAACGATATTAAGTGTTATTAGGTCGTTAGTATTCAAGAGCTCTGCCAGGGCTAGGCCCCGCTTATTAGTGTTGGTGCTACCTCACGGAATGTGGTGAGAGATCGCATCGCATTATATTAATATCTTGTTTCCTGTCCGTTTTGCTTTCCTCACCAGCCGTTGCAGCTCCGACGTGGGTGGGGGTGTCGGAGAGTCGAAGGGCAGATGAAGCGATGCTAGGAATGCTCCACCGTCTCCCTGTCCCACCACTGTTGCAACCGACGTTGACAACTCTGGGAAAAATATATAATTAAAATTTTTGTGACAAATAACACAGGTGCTCGGCCGAGTACCATTGTTAGCATAAAATAATTGGTAGTTGATATGGTTCAGTCCAGAAACTTTGTTCCGGGTCGTCCATGGCTCCTGAATTAAGGCAATAAGAATCTTGCCCTTGCTGATTTTCTCCATCAGAACGTGTGTAGTAATCTCGCTCCGGTGGATGTATATCTGGATTAACTCAATCATTGGTCCACCAGTAAATGGGCATCTTGGGAGTAGGTGATGATCATGTCTTCTCCCTGTTCTTTAGTCCAGTCTTCCGACTCTTTATAAAGTCGGTAATGGTTCATCGTCGGGTCCCTGTTCTGTATTGGGATTCCATTCCCTGTACTGCTTGATGTTTCAATACTGGGATCTTTGCCTATCTTAGCCTTTCAAATCTTAAGTAAATGGGCTTCTTGGGAGTAAGTGATGGTACCATCAACGGCTCCCTATTGCATTGAGACTCCTGTAGCTGCGCTGCCTAATGTTCTAATACTAGGATCCTTATCTATCCCAGTATTCCGAATCATTAAGTCGGTGATGGGTCCGTCGTCGGGATCCTGTTTGTTAGGCTGTGTTGAGTCTCTCGCCACTGCACTGCCTGATATTTTAGTATTGGGATCTTTGCGTCTTTCCAATATTGAGAGATTCCGTGATTATCTCGTTGTCGGCCCCCTGTTTGTTGGGAGGTGTTGAGTCACCTGCCACTACAGGTGCATTATTAAATATTTTTATACCCTCCACCATAAGATGGGGGGTATACTAATTTCGTCATTCTGTTTGTAACTACTCGAAATATTCGTCTGAGACCCCATAAAGTATATATATTCTTGATCGTCGTGAAATTTTATGTCGATCTAGCCATGTCCGTCCGTCTGTCCGTCCGTCCGTCCGTCCGTCCGTCCGTCCGTCCGTCTGTCTGTCGAAAGCACGCTAACTTCCGAAGGAGTAAAGCTAGCCGCTTGAAATTTTGCACAAATACTTCTTATTAGTGTAGGTCGGTTGGTATTGTAAATGGGCCATATCGGTCCATGTTTTGATATAGCTGCCATATAAACCGATCTTGGGTCTTGACTTCTTGAGCCTCTAGAGTGCGCAATTCTTATCCGATTGGAATGAATTTTTGCATGACGTGTTTTGTTATGATATCCAACAACTGCGCCAAGTATAGTTCAAATCGGTCCATAACCTGATATAGCTGCCATATAAACCGATCTGGGGTCTTGACTTCTTGAGCCTCTAGCGTGCGCAATTCTTACCCGATCAGAATGAAATTTTGCACGTCGTGTTTTGTTATTATATCCAACAACTGTGCCAAGTATGGTTCAAATCGGTCCACAACCTGATATAGCTGCCATATAAACCGATCTTGGGTCTTGACTTCTTGAGCCTCTAGAGTGCGCAATTCTTATCCGATTGAAATGAAATTTTGCACGACGTGTTTTGTTATAATATCCAACAACTGTGCCAAGTATGGTTCAAATCGGTTCATAACCTGATATAGCTGCCATATAAACCGATCTTGGGTCTTGACTTCTTGAGCCTCTAGCGTGCACAATTCTTATCCGATCAGAATGAAATTGTGCACGACGTGTTTTGTTATGATATTCAACAACTGTGCCAAGTATGGTTCAAATCGGCCCATAACCTGATATAGCTGCCATATAAACCGATCTGGGGTCTTGACTTCTTGAGCCTCTAGAGGGCCCAATTCTTATCCGAATGGAATGGAATTTCGCACGACGTGTTTTGTTATGATACCCAACAACTGTGCCAAGTATGGTTTAAATCGGTCCATAACCTGATATAGCTGCCATATAAACCGATCTTGGGTCTTGACTTCTTGAGCCTCTAGAGGGCACAATTCTTATCCGATTTGAATGAATTTTTGCACGAAGTATTTCGTTATAATATCCAACAACTGTGCCAAGTATGGTTGAAATCGGTCCATAACCTGATATAGCTGTCATATAAACTGATCTGGGGATTTGACTTCTTGAGCTTTTAGATGGCGCAATTCCTATCCGATTTGGCTGAAATTTTGCATGACGTATTTTATTTTTACTTTCTGATATACTACCTGATATAGCTGCCATATAAACCGATCTGGGATCTTGACTTCTTGACCCCTAGAGGTCGCAATTATTATCCGATATGCCAGAAATTTTGTACGACGGATCCTCTCATGACCATCAACAAACGTGTTTATAATGGTCTGAATCGTTCTATAGCCCGATACAGATCCCATATAAATCGTTCTCTCTATTTTACTTCGTGAGCCCCAATGGACGCAATTCTTATACGAATTGGCTGAAATTTTACACAGGTCTCCAACATACATATAATTTAATTGTGGTCCGAACCGGACCATATCTTGATATCGTTTTAATAGCAGAGCAACTCTTTTCTTATATCCTTTTTTGCCTAAGAAGAGATGCCAGGAAAGAACTCGACAAATGCGATCCATGGTGGAGGGTATATAAGATTCGGCCCGGCCGAACTTAGCACGTTTTTACTTGTTTTTTTATACCCTCCACCATAAGATGGGGGGTATACTAATTTCGTCATTCTGATTGTAACTACTCGAAATATTTGTCTGAGACCCCATAAAGTATATATATTTTTGATCGTCGTGAAATTTTATGTCGATCTAGCCATGTCCGTCCGTCTGTCCGTCCGTCCGTCCGTCCGTCCGTCTGTCTGTCGAAAGCACGCTAACTTCCGAAGGAGTAAAGCTAGCCGCTTGAAATTTTGCACAAATACTTATTATTAGTGTAGGTCGGTTGGTATTGTAAATGGGCCATATCGGTCCATGTTTTGATATAGCTGCCATATAAACCGATCTTGGGTCTTGACTTCTTGAGCCTCTAGAGTGCGGAATTCTTATCCGATTGGAATGAAATCTTGCACGACGTGTTTTGTTATGATATCCAACAACTGTGCCAAATATGGTTCAAATCGGTCCATAACCTGATATAGCTGCCATATAAACCGATCTTGGGTCTTGACTTCTTGAGCCTCTAGAGTGCGCAATTCTTATCCGATTGGAATGAAATTTTGCACGATGTGTTTTGTTATTATATCCAACAATTGTGTCAAGTATGGTTCAAATCGGTTCATAACCTGATATAGCTGCCATATAAACCGATCTTGGGTCTTGACTTCTTGAGCCTCTAGAGTGCGCAATTCTTATCCGATTGGAATGAAATTTTGCACGACGTGTTTTGTTATGATATCCAACAACTGTGCCAAATATGGTTCAAATCGGTCCATAACCTGATATAGCTGCCATATAAACCGATCTTGGGTCTTGACTTCTTGAGCCTCTAGAGTGCGCAATTCTTATCCGATTGGAATGAAATTTTGCACGATGTGTTTTGTTATTATATCCAACAATTGTGTCAAGTATGGTTCAAATCGGTTCATAACCTGATATAGCTGCCATATAAACCGATCTTGGGTCTTGACTTCTTGAGCCTCTAGAGTGCGCAATTCTTATCCGATTGGAATGAAATTTTGCATGACGTGTTTTGTTATGATATCCAACAACTGTGCCAAGTATGGTTCAAATCGGTCCATAACCTGATATAGCTGTCAAATAAACATATCTGGGGACTTGACTTCTTGAGCTTCTAGAGGGCTCAATTTCTATCCGATTTGGCTGAAATTTCGCAAGACGTTTTTTATTGTTACTTTCAACAACTATGTCAAATATAGTACAAGTCGGTTCATAACCTGATATAGCTACCATATAAACCGATCTGGGATCTTGACTTCTTGAGCCTCTAGAGGTCGCAATTATTATCCGATTTGTCTGAAATTTTGTACGACGGATTCTCTCATGACCATTAACATACGTGTTTATTATGGTCTGAATTGGTCTATAGGGCGATACAGCTCCCATATAAATCGATCTCTCTATTTTATTCTTGAGCCCACAAAGGGCGCAATTCTTATTCGAATTGGCTGACATTTTACACAGGTCTCCAACATATGATTTAATTGTGGTCCGAACCGGACCATATCTTTATATCGTTTTAATAGCAAAGCAACCCTTTTCTTATATCCTTTTTTGCCTAAGAAGAGATGCCGGGAAAAGAACTCGACAAATGCGATCCATGGTGGAGGGTATATAAGATTCGGCCCGGCCGAACTTAGCACGCTTTTACTTGTTTTTTTTATTAAGATTCCAATTTATTATACCCTCCACCATAAGATGGGGGGTATACTGATTTCGTCATTCTGTTTGTAACTACTCGAAATATTCGTCTGAGACCCCATAAAGTATATATATTCTTGATCGTCGTGAAATTTTATGTCGATCTAGCCATGTCCGTCCGTCTGTCCGTCCGTCCGTCCGTCCGTCCGTCCGTCCGTCCGTCCGTCCGTCTGTCTGTCGAAAGCACGCTAACTTCCGAAGGAGTAAAGCTAGCCGCTTGAAATTTTGCACAAATACTTCTTATTAGTGTAGGTCGGTTGGTATTGTAAATGGGCCATATCGGTCCATGTTTTGATATAGCTGCCATATAAACCGATCTTGGGTCTTGACTTCTTGAGCCTCTAGAGTGCGCAATTCTTATCCGATTGGAATGAATTTTTGCATGACGTGTTTTGTTATGATATCCAACAACTGCGCCAAGTATAGTTCAAATCGGTCCATAACCTGATATAGCTGCCATATAAACCGATCTGGGGTCTTGACTTCTTGAGCCTCTAGCGTGCGCAATTCTTACCCGATCAGAATGAAATTTTGCACGTCGTGTTTTGTTATTATATCCAACAACTGTGCCAAGTATGGTTCAAATCGGTCCATAACCTGATATAGCTGCCATATAAACCGATCTTGGGTCTTGACTTCTTGAGCCTCTAGAGTGCGCAATTCTTATCAGATTGAAATGAAATTTTGCACGACGTGTTTTGTTATAATATCCAACAACTGTGCCAAGTATGGTTCAAATCGGTTCATAACCTGATATAGCTGCCATATAAACCGATCTTGGGTCTTGACTTCTTGAGCCTCTAGCGTGCACAATTCTTATCCGATCAGAATGAAATTGTGCACGACGTGTTTTGTTATGATATCCAACAACTGTGCCAAGTATGGTTCAAATCGGCCCATAACCTGATATAGCTGCCATATAAACCGATCTGGGGTCTTGACTTCTTGAGCCTCTAGAGGGCCCAATTCTTATCCGAATGGAATGGAATTTCGCACGACGTGTTTTGTTATGATACCCAACAACTGTGCCAAGTATGGTTTAAATCGGTCCATAACCTGATATAGCTGCCATATAAACCGATCTTGGGTCTTGACTTCTTGAGCCTCTAGAGGGCACAATTCTTATCCGATTTGAATGAATTTTTGCACGAAGTATTTCGTTATAATATCCAACAACTGTGCCAAGTATGGTTGAAATCGGTCCATAACCTGATATAGCTGTCATATAAACTGATCTGGGGATTTGACTTCTTGAGCTTTTAGATGGCGCAATTCCTATCCGATTTGGCTGAAATTTTGCATGACGTATTTTATTTTTACTTTCTGATATACTACCTGATATAGCTGCCATATAAACCGATCTGGGATCTTGACTTCTTGACCCCTAGAGGTCGCAATTATTATCCGATATGCCAGAAATTTTGTACGACGGATCCTCTCATGACCATCAACAAACGTGTTTATAATGGTCTGAATCGTTCTATAGCCCGATACAGATCCCATATAAATCGTTCTCTCTATTTTACTTCGTGAGCCCCAATGGACGCAATTCTTATACGAATTGGCTGAAATTTTACACAGGTCTCCAACATACATATAATTTAATTGTGGTCCGAACCGGACCATATCTTGATATCGTTTTAATAGCAGAGCAACTCTTTTCTTATATCCTTTTTTGCCTAAGAAGAGATGCCAGGAAAGAACTCGACAAATGCGATCCATGGTGGAGGGTATATAAGATTCGGCCCGGCCGAACTTAGCACGTTTTTACTTGTTTTTTTATACCCTCCACCATAAGATGGGGGGTATACTAATTTCGTCATTCTGATTGTAACTACTCGAAATATTTGTCTGAGACCCCATAAAGTATATATATTTTTGATCGTCGTGAAATTTTATGTCGATCTAGCCATGTCCGTCCGTCTGTCCGTCCGTCCGTCCGTCCGTCCGTCTGTCTGTCGAAAGCACGCTAACTTCCGAAGGAGTAAAGCTAGCCGCTTGAAATTTTGCACAAATACTTATTATTAGTGTAGGTCGGTTGGTATTGTAAATGGGCCATATCGGTCCATGTTTTGATATAGCTGCCATATAAACCGATCTTGGGTCTTGACTTCTTGAGCCTCTAGAGTGCGGAATTCTTATCCGATTGGAATGAAATCTTGCACGACGTGTTTTGTTATGATATCCAACAACTGTGCCAAATATGGTTCAAATCGGTCCATAACCTGATATAGCTGCCATATAAACCGATCTTGGGTCTTGACTTCTTGAGCCTCTAGAGTGCGCAATTCTTATCCGATTGGAATGAAATTTTGCACGATGTGTTTTGTTATTATATCCAACAATTGTGTCAAGTATGGTTCAAATCGGTTCATAACCTGATATAGCTGCCATATAAACCGATCTTGGGTCTTGACTTCTTGAGCCTCTAGAGTGCGCAATTCTTATCCGATTGGAATGAAATTTTGCACGACGTGTTTTGTTATGATATCCAACAACTGTGCCAAATATGGTTCAAATCGGTCCATAACCTGATATAGCTGCCATATAAACCGATCTTGGGTCTTGACTTCTTGAGCCTCTAGAGTGCGCAATTCTTATCCGATTGGAATGAAATTTTGCACGATGTGTTTTGTTATTATATCCAACAATTGTGTAAAGTATGGTTCAAATCGGTTCATAACCTGATATAGCTGCCATATAAACCGATCTTGGGTCTTGACTTCTTGAGCCTCTAGAGTGCGCAATTCTTATCCGATTGGAATGAAATTTTGCATGACGTGTTTTGTTATGATATCCAACAACTGTGCCAAGTATGGTTCAAATCGGTCCATAACCTGATATAGCTGTCAAATAAACATATCTGGGGACTTGACTTCTTGAGCTTCTAGAGGGCTCAATTTCTATCCGATTTGGCTGAAATTTCGCAAGACGTTTTTTATTGTTACTTTCAACAACTATGTCAAATATAGTACAAGTCGGTTCATAACCTGATATAGCTGCCATATAAACCGATCTGGGATCTTGACTTCTTGAGCCTCTAGAGGTCGCAATTATTATCCGATTTGTCTGAAATTTTGTACGACGGATTCTCTCATGACCATTAACATACGTGTTTATTATGGTCTGAATTGGTCTATAGGGCGATACAGCTCCCATATAAATCGATCTCTCTATTTTATTCTTGAGCCCACAAAGGGCGCAATTCTTATTCGAATTGGCTGACATTTTACACAGGTCTCCAACATATGATTTAATTGTGGTCCGAACCGGACCATATCTTTATATCGTTTTAATAGCAAAGCAACCCTTTTCTTATATCCTTTTTTGCCTAAGAAGAGATGCCGGGAAAAGAACTCGACAAATGCGATCCATGGTGGAGGGTATATAAGATTCGGCCCGGCCGAACTTAGCACGCTTTTACTTGTTTTTTTTATTAAGATTCCAATTTACGTAAGATGTAGTTGTAATGTTTTATACAAATTTACTTACGGCTGCAAAGCAGATTGTAATTAAATAAATTTAAAGAAAAATTGCGGCGCAATTGTTCATGACCAACTGTCATGTCGCCTTCAATGAAATTAAGCAGCAGTCATAACCAACGAACTTTTAAGCAGTCGGTCTGTTGTTTTGAAATTCAGTGTGACGCTTATAGTTAAATCCAACATCTCTACTGTGTTAAAGGTGTTAAAATTAATGCATATATATGCAGTTATTGAAATTGGTTAAGACATGGATATAATTAACCCCTTTGACCCCTTTTTACCTACCAAAATTATACTTATGTAATGTTTTTTCCCAATGTATTTTTCATTACATTCATTTTAGATTATATTATCCTTAATAGATCTTATAATCAAAAATGAACAAGTAAAAAGGCATTGAGTTCGGCCGGGCCGAACTTTGGATACCCACCACCTCGGGTATATATGTAAATCCTCTTTCGTCACAATCCTTTGAAAATCGGATAACTTAAGCAATAACATAAGTGACTGTTCAACTTAGAACAAAATATTGGTCTTTTTGGCAGCTATATCTAAATAAATAACGATCTGAACCATATAGGACACGGATGTCGAAGAACCTAACATAAGTCACAGCGTTAAATTTCAACGAAATCGGATAATAACTGCGCTTTTTATAGGGCCAAGACTTTAAATCGAGAGGTCGTTCTATATGGCACTTATAACCAAATCTAGACCGATCTGTATCAAATTAAACAAGGATATAATAATCATCTTATTTTATTATAACTCCACTACTATATACGTAGTTATATCTTAATAGTGGCTGGTCTCGATCATACTTTATTCAGGTCCCGAGAACTCGTATACAAGTAACATATTTAGTCAATAAATCTAATATTTTGGGATTAAGACCCTAAATTGGAAGATTTATATGACAGCTATATCTATATATTCTGATCTGATTCATATGTCGGTCGGATGGCGGAAGGCTTAAACCAACTCACTATTTCAAATTTCGACGGAATCGGGTAATAAAAAAAGCTTTTATGAGCTTTAGACCCTTAATCGGCAGACCGGTCTATATTGCAGCTTTACCTAAATATAGTTCGATCTAAAACATATTTGGGGCGAATGTCGGAAGGCGTAAAACAACTGACTTTTTCAGATTTCAGCGAAAACGAATAAAAAGTAAAGTAAAGACCCTTTATCGGCTGATCGGTCTATATGGCAGCTATATCTAAATATACTCCGATCTGAGCAATATTAGGATCGGATATAGGGAGGCTCAAAACAACTCACTGTTTCAAATTTCGGCAAAATCGGGTAATAAATTAAGCTTTTATGGGCTTCAGACACATTATTGTGAGATCTAAATATAGATACACAAATATAGATATCACATTTTAGCGAAATCGGTTAAAAAATAAAGTGCTTGTGGGCTTCAGATCCTTTATCGGTCTATATGGCATCTATATATTAATACAGTCCGATCTGAACCATATTAAGGTCAGATGTCGGGAGGCTTTATGTAACCCACAGTTTTAAATTTCAGAAAAATAGGGTAATAAATAAAGCTTTTACCGGCTTCAGTCCCTTTATCGGCAGATCGGTCTATATGACAGCTATATCTAAATATGGTGTGATCTGAACCATATTAAGGTCAGAAGTTGGCAGGTCTAAAACTACTTACTGTTTCAAATTTCAGCGAAATCAGGTAACATGGGCTTCAGGCTCTTTATCGGCAAATCGGTCTATATGGCAGCTATATCTACATATAGACCGATGTGAACCATATATGAGTCAGATGCCGGGAGGCCTAAAATTATTTATGGGCATTAGACCATTTATCGGAAAAACGGTCTACATACCAGCTATGTCCAGGGTCCGATTTGGCACGTTCAAGAACACAACCAGCATGCATCCAAAAGATGTATGTGTGCCAAATTCAGCTCAATATCTCAACTTTTAAAGGTTGTAGAGTGATTAAAACAGACATCGTTAAATCGTCTTTAAATATTACGACGATCCGAAATATATATAAATGTTGCAAACGGAATGACTAAATAAATATACCCCCTATCCTACGGTGGTGGGTATAAAAACGGATAACAAAATTATTTATAAATATTCACATTATTATGGGCTTAAAACCTCTTTTAACTATTATACAGTTGGAGGCCACCGTAGCGCAGAGGTTAGCATGTTCGCATATGACGCTGTACGCCTGATGCTGGCAACATTTGTGAGGTACTATGCCATGTAAAACTTCTCTCCAAAGAGGTGCCGCACTGCGGCACGCCGTTCGGACTCGGCTATAAAATGGAGGCCCCTTATCATTGAGTTTGAACTTGAATCGGACTGCACTCATTGATATGTGAAAAGTTTGGCCCTGTGGAATGTTCATGGGCACAATTTGCAATTAAGTTGATGACTTTGAAGTGTGACTTTTTTGCATCATTTTTCTTTCAGCCATTTTTCAATTAAACAGAGTGAAATGTTTTAAAAAGTCCTTAAAATCAATTAAATCAGTGATTTTTCCAATTAACTAATTTTTTTAATTCAATTAAAAGGAGTTAAATTAAGCGGATTTGACTGTAACAGTCAAATAACTATTGAACGATTTAAATTTTTTTTTGTTTTATCTGGCAATTTGATGGTGCGTTAACGGGAGCAATATTTTTTCATTTACAGCTGACAAATCTTAACAATATGCGCGTTTAAATTATGATAAAAATGAAGCAGTGTTAGGCGCACTTCCGGCATATCGTCCTATATAAAGCACGCTCGTTCAAATTATGTTTCTGCTTTTAAACACATTTTTTTTTTTCAAAATTGCTTATAGTACCCATTTTATTCTAAAACATGTAAGAAGGCTTTGAATACCCACCACCTTGGGTATATACGTAAACCACCTTTAGTCAAAATCCGATGAAAAATGCATACCGTATGAACTATAGTAGCTATATCAAAATATGCTCCGATTTGGACCAAATACAAATAGGTACAATTTATTGTCCAATTGTGTATAACAAAATATTGGTCTTTTTAGTAGCTATATCTAAAAAGAATAATGTCGAAGATTGAATTGACATTAAAGAAGGACGTCGAAGAGTCTAACACAACTCACTGTCCCAAATTTTGGCAAAATCAGACAACAAATGCACCTTTTATAAATCGTAATATAGGTCTTTATGGCAGCTATATCCAAATCTGAACCGTTCTGGGCAAAATTGAAGAAAGATGTTGAAGGGCATAACACAATTCACTGTCCCAAATTTTAGCAAAATCGGATAATAAATGTGGTTTTTACAGGCCAAAGGCCCTAAATCGGCCGATTGGTCTATATGGGGGCTATATTAAGATATAGTCCATCTTCGAACTTAACCTGCTTATAGACAAAAAAATATCTGTGCAAAGTTTCAACTCAATATCTCTATTTTTTAAGACTGTAGCGTGATTTCAACAGACAGACGGACGGACATATCTAGATCGTCTTAGATTTTTACGCTGATCGACAATACATATAGAGTCGGAAATAGATACTTAGATGTGTTGCAAACGGAATGACAAAATGAATATACCCCCATCCTTCGGTAGTGGGTATGACAAGTAAGAGCGTGCTAAGTTCGACCGGGCCGAATCTTATATACACTCCACCATGGATGGCATTTGTCGAGTTCTATGCGCGGTATCTATTTTAGGCAAACAAAGAATATTGAATAAGAACTGCTATTGGACCTATATCAAGCAATATTCCGATTCCGACCATAAATGAATGCCGAACATTGTAGAGTCATTGTGTAATATTTCAGTTCATTCGGATAAGAATTGCGCTCTTTAGGGGCTCAAGAACCAAAATCGGGAGATAGGTTTATTTGGGAGCTGTATCAAGCTATTGACATATTAGACACGAATGTTGAATGTCATAAGAGAAGCCTCTGTATAAAATTTCTGCCAAATCGGATGAGAATTGCGCCATCTATTTCCTTGACAAGTCAAGATCCAAGATCGGTTTATATGACAGCTACGCCAGATTATGAACCGATTTGAATCACACTTAGCACAGTTGTTGGAAGTGATAAGAAAACACTATGTGCAAAATGTCGGTCAAATCGGACGAGAAGTGCGCCCTCTAGAGGCTCAAGAAGTTAAAACCCAAGATCGGTTTATATGGCAGCTATATCAAACCATGGACCGATTTGGCCCATTTACAATCCAATCCGACCTACACTAATTAAAAGTATTTGTGCAAAATTTCAAGCGGCTTGCTTTACTCCTTCGAAAGTTAGCGTGCTTTCGACAGACAGACGGACAGACATGGCTAGATCGACTTAAAATGACATGACGATCAAGAATATATATACTTTATGTGGTCTCAGACGCATATTCGAGGTGTTACAAACAGAATGACGAAATTAGTATACCCCTATCCTATGGTGGAGGGTATAAAAAGAAAATTTTTTAAAAAAACTGTGCTAGGGAGCTTTATGAATGTGTTAACCATCTTGGATGTTATTTCTCTATTGGACAACTTACTACGTTTTCTCTCGATGGTCATGCGTTAGTGCTGCACTATTGCTATTGGCTATTGACGCTGGTGTGTAAGATTTTATAAAATATTACTATGGTGCCATGATCAGAGAAGGCTTACACTCTTAGACAGTTCTTGATCCTATAACTTTAGTTGTTATCGCCCTGAAAGCCGTTTACTATTCGAGAATATGTTAAAACTTGACATTCCTGCTATGGTCAGCAAGAGGAACGTCATCTGGGATCTGAAAATAGGCCCCTAGACCAGTTCTTTCTTCTAGATTTAATCTGTCCACTTAGCATGAACTATTACTTTAAAGTCAATTCAAGAATATGACGCTAAAAAAAGTGTCGCACTCGATCTAAACTGTTGTTGTTGCTTCCTTTGTTTCTGGTCCTCATCAAGCTGCATAGGTGAATAAGCTTGAGCTACCAATAACTCGCTTTGTCATATCCAGTCTCACAGGCAGTCAGTACTTATGCAACATCCTCTACCGTTGTTTTTATTAATCTTTAAACTGATGGGCCCCAAAACGGGGGCCCTCTTTCTAAATTTTGAGTCTGAGTTATTTAACATATTGAAAATTGGCAATTGAGCTGATCTTTCCCAGAAAAAACTAGGTAAGTACATGTCATTGCACAATGGCATACCAGTAAGCAAATTATTGTTACTCGTAGGAATACCTAATAATGAGTTAACTACAATGAGTTAAATTATTACTTATTGGTAATAAGAAGTTAAAGTATACCCAAAAATTAAGCAATAATCCAAAAGAAAATTTGAAAACGAAAAGAATTTTGCTATATTTTAAAGTAATTAAAAAATTCTCAAGAAATCAATAACTTTTTCATTACCTTTATGGTTTAGGGATTTATTTTTGATACTTTTTATTTAATACTTGCTGGGCCGGGCCCGCTTCACTTCGCTTCTTTTACTCTATATGGGACAAAAGTTTCCTTGCAATATTTATTTTCGACAATTCGACAAGAACTTTTAGTGAAATAACATGCTACGAAAATAGTATATCGCTTGACTAACAGTTTAACAATATAAGTGCCTTTATCTGAATCCCATGTGATCTATTGGGTTGCCCAAATAGTAATTGCGGATTTTTCATATAGTCGGCGTTGACAAATTTTTTCACAGCTTGTGACTCTGTGATTGCATTCTTTCTTCTGTCAGTTATCAGCTGTTACTTTTAGCTTGCTTTAGAAAAAAAGTGTAAAAAAAGTATATTTGATTAAAGTTCATTCTAAGTTTTATTAAAAATTACTTTACTTTCTTTTAAAAAATCCGCAATTACTTTTTGGGCAACCCAATAAATTGGTCAACGAATTTAATTTTGGATGTAAGGTGTACCCCATTCTGAAAATACTTTATTTCAGCCCGATATTCTCATGATATCTGATTTAGAGGTGTTTTCGGGGGAGAGGTGGTGCCCCAGATACTTGGCCCTACAAAAATATCAGCATCGTGCTCTTCTCTCTAATACCATTTATTTAAAACCCATATTGCCATTGGTCCCAACATGGTCCCAAAATTGGTTATCAAATTCGTTTTCTAATCTCAAATACCTTTCATTTTGGCATGGTCGAACAATTTTTACCTTTTTGTTGTACTCTAAAATACCTCTTATTTGAGCCTCATATTGCAACGGTCAGCAAATACTTCCTATTTGGGTGGTGTTATGGGGATGCGGTGGCCACATAGACACTTTTCCCGAATATTGATATCAGATTCGTTCTCTGCTTCCAAAGACCTTTCATTTGAGCCCCATATTGCAATGGTCATAAATTTATCCGATTTTTGGTCGTAAATTTATCCGGTTTTGGGGGTTACGGAGTTCCGCCAAACACTTGGTCCGACAATTTGATATTAGATTCGTTTTCTTATCTTAAAAACCTTTAACTTGAGACCCATATTGCCATGGTCAGTAAATAAGTCCGGTTTGGGGGGTGTTTTGGGGAAGGGGTGGACCCCCTGAAACTGTGTCCCAAATTTGGATATCAGATTCGTATTTTATTCGCAAATACCTTTCATTTGAGTCTCATATTGCCATGGTCGGTATATATGTCCGATTTAGGGGTGTTTTGGGGGTTGGGGTGGTCCCCCAAACACTTGGTCCGACAATTGGATATCAGATACGTTTTCTAATCTTAAAAATCTTTCATTTAAGTCCCATATTGTCGTGATTGGTGTATATATATATTTGGTAGGTTTTGGGGTGGGGAAAATTTCAAGAAAATCGGTTCAGCCGTTTCTGAGTCTATAAGGAGCACATAAACAAACAAACAAACAAACAAACAAACAAACCTACAAACAAACACAAATTTTATTTGTAAGATTTAGCCTTTTAAGGTATGCGTCATCCACGGATTAATCTTCCTTTTTTTACTTACTTGCACCATAGAGTTTGTTGAACTTGCTGCATTGCTGACGAAAACGTATCTATAAGCCCTTTACTCAACTCAGAGAATGTACTAACATCATCGATACCAAGGTGTACATCAAGAAACTTTCCAACATCATCATAATTAAGTTCACAGCATTTTTCACTTATTGTTCGCAACACAGAGACAAGCCTTCTAACAAACAGAAACTCAAGTTGAGATCAGAAAAAATTATTTTCAATCGAGTAAATCGATATATCTTGAAATTAGTTGCTGAATATGGAATCCAAGGAAGATATAATTGATGGACGAGTAACAAATTTGAGGTAAAATTGTAAATTTTCAGCAGCAAAAGTGTCCAAAAGTGTATCCCTTTTAATTGAGACTTAGCCAGTTTACATTTAAATCCATAATTATGCATGGGTAATTATTAAATCGCAATAAAATGTTTTCCAATATTGTAATAAAACTTCCAAATGGACACTTTTGCGATCTGTAAATATAATCAAATGAGTTAATAATTATCTCAGGTAAGGACAATGCTATCACATTCACAAAACTCTCGCTCTTGTTGATTACAACTTGAACTTTCAAATTTCCTTCTAAAAAACCGTAGTCCCTCCAAACGAATCTTTCCTGCAACAGTGAATTGCCGTAAAACCATCCATCGCATATATGTCAGTAAGTTTATTATGTTTCTTGTACAGCAATTATTGTCGGAATGGTAGTAAGTCCACCGATAATTTTCTTAAATTCATTAAACCTATTAATTGGGGAAATACTTCTGACATTAAGTGACAATATACTTAAAATTTTTTATTTAATTCAATAATAGAATTTTCATTAGACGTATTTAAGTTACGAAAATAACTTAAAACAAGTAAGAGCGTGCTAAGTTCGGCCGGGCCGAATCTTATATACCCTCCACCATTGATCGGATTTGTCGAGTTCTATGCGCGGTATCTCTTTTTAGACAAATATAGAATATTGAATAAAAACTGTTATCCTATTGGAGTTATATCAAGTTATAGTCCGATTCGGACCGTAATTAAATGCTGATTGACATTGCAGAAGTCATTGTGTAAAATTTCAGTTCATTCGGATAAGAATTGCGCCTAGTAGGGGCTCAAGAAGCAAAATCGGGATATAGGTTTATAAAAGAGCTGTATCAAGCTATTGATCGATTCAGACCATAATAGACACGTATGTTGAAGGTCATGAGAGAAGCCCTTGTACAAAATTTCAGCCAAATCGGATGAGAATTGCGCCCTCTAGAGGTTCGAGAAGTCAAGATCCCAGATCGGTTTATATGGCAGCTATATCAGGTTCTATATCGATTTACGCCATACTTAGCACAGTTATTGGAAGTCATAACAAAACACCTCATGCAAAATTTCAGCTAAATCGGATGAGAATTGCGCCATCACTTGGCTCAAGATGTCAAGATCCAAGATCGGTTTATATGACAGCTATACCAGATTATGAACCGATTTGAATCATACTTAGCACAGTTGTTGAAAGTAATACCAAAACACTACGTGCAAAATTTTAGTTAAATCAGATGATAATTGCGCCCTTTAGAGGCTCAAGAAGTCAATACCCAAGATCGGTTTATATGACAGCTATACCAGATTATGAACCGGTTTGAACCATACTTGGCACAATTGTTGGATATCATAACAAAATACGTCGTGCCAAATTTCATTCCAATCGGATAAGATTTGCGACTTCTAGAGGTTCAAGAAGTCAAGACCCTAGATCGGTTTATATGGCAGCTACATCAGGTTATGGACCGATTTGAACAATACTTGATACAGTTGTTGGATATCATAACAAAACACGTCGTGCAAAATTTCATTCAAATCGGATAAGAATTGCGCACTCTAGAGGCACAAGAAGTCAAGACCCCAGATCGGTTTATATTGCAGCTACATCAGGTTATGGACCGATTTGAACCATACTTGGCACACTTATTGGACATCATAATAAAATACGTCGTGCAAAATTTTATTCCAATCGGATAAGAATTGCGACTTCTAGAGGCTCAAGAAGTCAAGACCCAAGATCGGTTTATATGGCAGCTATATCAGGTTATAAACCGATTTGAACCATACTTGGTACAGTTATTGGATATCATAACAAAACACGTCGTGCAAAATTTCATTCAAATCGGATAAGAATTGCGCACTCTAAAGGCACAAGAAGTCAAGACCCCAGATCGGTTTATATTGCAGCTACATCAGGTTATGGACCGATTTGAACCATACTTGGCACACTTATTGGACATCATAATAAAATACGTCGTGCAAAATTTTATTCCAATCGGATAAGAATTGCGACTTCTAGAGGCTCAAGAAGTCAAGACCCAAGATCGGTTTATATGGCAGCTATATCAGGTTATAAACCGATTTGAACCATACTTGGCACAATTGTTGGATATCATAACAAAATACGTCGTGCAAAATTTCATTCCAATCGGATAAGATTTGCGCACTCTAGAGGCTCAAGAAGTCAAAACCCCAGATCGGTTTATATGGCAGCTATATCAAAACATGGACCGATATGGCCCATTTACAATACCAACCGACCTACACTAATAAGAAGTATTTGTGCAAAATTTCAAGCGGCTAGCTTTACTCCTTCGGAAGTTAGCGTGCTTTCGACAGACAGACGGACGGACGGACAGACGGACGGACTTGGCTAGATCGACATAAAATTTCGCGACGATCAAGAATATATATACTTTATGGGGTCTCAGACGAATATTTCGAGTAGTTACAAACAGAATGACGAAATTAGTATACCCCCATCCTATGGTGGAGGGTATAATTATAATGAAGTATTAATGAACAATTTAAGCAAATAATATAGAATACAACTTTAATTTGGTGATACAAAGCATCCATCTAATTTCATTTTCATCCATGGGAATTGTTGGCTGACAAGATGCTAGCGCGCTTGTACAAAATATGATCAACATCTTTCATCGAATTTAAACGTATCGCCTTCGAATTCTCATCTGTCTTTGCAAAAATGCTGCCATGTTTGGCATAAAAGTATTTATACCCCACAGATTTGCATGACTTTGGGTAACTGAAGGGTCTGAAGCCCATGAAAGCTTTATTTATTACCCGATTTCTTTGACATTTAAAATATTTAATTGATTAAAGCCTCCCAATACCCAACTTAAATATGACTCAGATCGGTCTTTATTCAAATATGACTGCCATTTAGATCGATCTGTCGACTTAGGGTCTTAAGCCCATAAAAGCTTCATTTATTACCCGATTTCGTTGAAAATTTAAATAGTGAGTTGTTTAAAGCCTCCCGACATCCGATTCAAATATGTTTTATATCAGACTATATATAGATATAGCTGCCATATAGACCGATGTTGCAATTTTGGCCCTCAATCCCATAAAAAGCGGATTTATTGCTTGATTTCGCTGAAACTGTGCCTTGTATAAGAGTTCTCGGGACCTGAATAAAATGTGATCCTGACCAGCCGCTATTTCGATATAATTATAGATGTGGTAGTGGAGTTATAATAAAATAGGATGATTGGTATATCCAAGGTGATGGGTTCGGCATTGCCGAACTTAACACGTGTTTCTTTGTTTGTTTATAGTGTTAATTTTCTGTTTAAAACTATAGATATGATTTTTTTTCTAAGATATTTTGTCTGCTGTTATTTGAAATCATTAACAATTTCTAAGTTCTACAGATTTTGCTAAAAATTGTATACTAACAACGCTGTTTTCGCAAAAGATTACTCAAATGCAAATTTGTCCATGAACATTTCATTAAGGGACTGGGGCAAACTTCTCACAAATCAATAAGTGCTGTCCGATTCAATTTTAAACTCAATGATAAGGAACCTCCTTTTTATGCGAACTTCGCACTTCGCTTGAAAAAAGTTTTGTATTCACCGGATTTGCATGGAAATTTTATTTCCATCAGTAGGGCTGTTGAAAGGGGATATGCTGCCACATTTATTTCCAATGGAATCAAAATAAAGGATGCCGATGGTTTTGCTTCTATTAAAGCTACTAAAATCGATAGTTTGTTTGTAGTGGCCGGTGTGGTGGTTTGAAGGCAGCTGGCAACAAGAACATGTCATGGCACTACAGATATGGACATCTGAACTTTAAGGATCTAAGTGGAATGAACGAGAAATGTTTAGTAAATGGTCTGCAAGTATCGAAACTTGCTAATGGGCATAAATGCAAGACGTGTAACCAAACCAAAATACACGTTTCTCCATTTCCAAGTGCATCGGAACATCGATCTGAAAAAAGACTGAAATTTATTAATTCAGATGTATGCGGTCCGATCACTGTGAATTCGGTTGGTAGTTTCAGATATTTTGTTACTTTTATTGATGACAAGTCTCGGTATATACTCGTCTACTTCACGAAAGTAAAGGTCCAAGTCTTTGAAAAATGTTAGATATTGAAGTAGTATTGTACAAATTGGTCTGCAACCTGATATAGTTTTCATATAAACCGATTCCCCGAATAGTCTTCTACGGTCCCTAGAAGCATCAAATTTTGCATGATTTGGCTGAAATTTGGTGTGTGAAGTACACATTGTCCATCAACTAAGTTCATTTGTGGATATTTTTCGCAGAATTCATGGTGGTGGGTTGCCAAGATTCGGCCCAGCCGAAATTAGAATGTTTCTATTTGCTCAATATCCACATTATTGGAGATATATGATATCTTTTGCAAATGGTTGGAAATGAGAAATAGAAAAAAGACATATGAACGTCAGCACTTAAAGAAATCATTGAAGATCCATTTAAAACATCGATTAAAATGAGAAAACTTGACCCTTTTTATGTTAAATTAACCACAACCTAGTATAAGAATGTACGAACCATATATCGAGTAAAACAGGTATGTAGAGCTCTACAGGCTATACGCAAATATGGCCCAATTGAATTCATATACCACGTTTACACTGATCTTAAAATAACTCAATCATCTTTTTCTCTTTTTAAAATCAGCTGAAGAGAGCCTTAAATTCAGTTTTAATGGGCAGTGTAAACGGGGTTATAGATTGCTTGGATAGAGGTCTTAAAAAAATTTCTGTTTAAAATTTTAGCAAAATCTGATAACAAATATTTATCAACACATCGGCCTAAAATGAAGCTATATCCATAAACGGTCCGATTTGAATCGTATACGGTAGGGCTTAGAGGGTGTAATAGAACTCATCGATTCAAATTGAAGCACAATCGGCTGAAAAATAGGTATTTTACGGACCAAAATCATTAATCGGGAGATCGGTCTATAGAGCAGCTATATAGAAAAACAATCCGATTTGGACAATATTTGCCATGGTTGAGAAGAGGTTGATAACAAGCCCTTTCAAATTTGTGGGAAATCGGATGGAACATTTTTGGGCCAACTTTACTATAAACTCACGACACTGTGTGACCCCTATTTAGAGCATTTTAATACCGGAAGGAAAATAATATAGTGTATGGTAAGGTACAATTGAGTTGAAGCTCGAATACAAATTTGTTGAAAAAGGATTGATTGACTATGTCGACTCAGATTGGGAGGAAGTCCTTTCTAAAGCAAGTCTTATGGCGAATTCTTGTACAATATTATCATGGGAATCTAAAAAGCAAAGTGTTATGGCATAAAGTAGCGTAGAGGCAGAGTATATCCCAGTTTCAAATACGGCCCGCTACATACTATTGTACATAGTTGGAGAAAACCCAGTGATCCTCAATGTGGTTAATCAAGGAGCTATGAAGTTGCAAACATAAACAAGTAAGAGCGTGCTAAGTTCGGCCGGGCCGAATCTTATATACCCTCCACCATTGATCGCATTTGTCGAGTTCTATGCGCGGTATCTCTTTTTAGACAAACATAGAATATTGAATAAGAACTGTTATCCTATTGGAGTTATATCAAGTTATAGTCCGATTCGGACCGTAATTAAATGCTGATTGATATTGCAGAAGTCATTGTGTAAAATTTCAGTTCATTCGGATAAGAATTGCGCCTAGTAGGGGCTCAAGAAGCAAAATCGGGAGATAGGTTTATAAAAGAGCTGTATCAAGCTATTGATCGATTCAGACCATACTAGACACGTATCTTGAAGGTCATGAGAGAAGCCCTTGTACAAAATTTCAGCCAAATCGGATGAGAATTGCGCCCTCTAGAGGTTCGAGAAGTCAAGATCCCAGATCGGTTTATATAGCAGCTATTTCAGGTTCTATATCGATTTACGCCATACTTAGCACAGTTATTGGAAGTCATAACAAAACACCTCATGCAAAATTTCAGCCAAATCGGATGAGAATTGCGCCCTTTAGAGGCTCAAGAAGTCGATACCCAAGATCGGTTTATATGACAGCTATACCAGATTATGAACCGATTTGAACCATACTTGGCACAATTGTTGGATATCATAACAAAATACGTCGTGCAAAATTTCATTCCAATCGGATAAGAATTGCGACTTCTAGAGGCTCAAGAAGTCAAGACCCAAGATCGGTTTATATGGCAGCTATATCAGGTTATAAACCGATTTGAACCATACTTGGCACAATTGTTGGATATCATAACAAAATACGTCGTGCACGATTTCATTCCAATCGGATAAGATTTGCGCCTTCTAGAGGTTCAAGAAGTCAAGACCCAAGATCGGTTTATATGGCAGCTATATCAAAACATGGACCGATATGGCCCATTTACAATACCAACCGACCTACACTAATAAGAAGTATTTGTGCAAAATTTCAAGCGGCTAGCTCTACTCCTTCGGAAGTTAGCGTGCTTTCGACAGACAGACGGACAGACGGACGGACATGGCTAGATCGACATAAAATTTCGCGACGATCAAGAATATATATACTTTATGGGGTCTCAGACGAATATTTCGAGTACAAACAGAGTCATTACAAACAGAATGACGAAATTACAAACAGAATGACGAAATTAGTATACCCCCCATCCTATGGTGGAGGGTATAAAAATCGTCATAAAAAATCACAATGTTCGTGAAGTCGCCAATGTCAAGCAAATTGAACTGAAATATCTGAAAACAAGTAAAAGCGTGCTAAGTTCGGCCGGGCCGAATCTTATATACCCTCCACCATGGATCGAATTTGTCGAGTTCTTTTCCCGGCATATCTTCTTACGCAAAAAATAGACCGATTCAGACCATAATAAACACGTATATTGATGGTCATGTGAGAATCTGTCGCACAAAATTTCAGGCAAATCGGATAATAATTGCGACCTCTAGAGGCTCAAGAAGACAATATCTCAGATCGGTTTATATGACAGATATATCAGGCTATGAACCCATTTGAACCTTATTTGACACAGTTGTTGGATATCATAACAAAATACTTCGTGCAAAAATTCATTCAAATCAGATAAGAATTGCGCCCTCTAGAAGTTCAAGAAGTCGAGACCCAAGATCGGTTTATATGACAGCTATATCAGGTTATGGACCGATTTGAACCATACTTGGCACAGTTGTTGGATATAATAACAATACACGTCGTGCAAAATTTCATTTCAATCGGATAAGAATTGCGCACTCTAGAGGCTCAAGAAGTCAAGACCCAAGATCGGTTTATATGGCAGCTATATCAGGTTATGGGCCGATTTGAACCATACTTAGCACAGTTGTTGGATATCATAACAAAACACGTCGTGCAAAATTTCATTCTGATCGGATAATAATTTCGCACGCTAGAGGCTCAAGAAGTCAAGACCCAAGATCGGTGTATATGGCAGCTATATCAGGTTATGAACCGATTTAAACCATACTTTGCACAGTTTTTGGATATCATAACAAAACACGTCGTGCAAAATTTCATTCCAATCGGATAGGAATTGCGTCCTCTAGAAGCTCAAGAAGTCAAATCCCCAGAACTGTTTATATGAAAGCTATATCAGGTTATAGACCGATTTCAACCATACTTGGCACAGTTGTTGGATATCATAACGAAATACTTCGTGCAAAAATTCATTCAAATCGGATAAGAATTGTGCCCTCTAGAGGCTCAAGAAGTCAAGACCCAAGATCGGTTTATATGGCAGCTATATCAGGTTATGGACCGATTTGAACCGTATTCGGCACAGTTGTTGGGTATCATAACAAAACACGTCGTGCGAAATTCCATTCCATTCGGATAAGATTTACGCCCTCTAGAGGCTCAAGAAGTCAAGACCCAAGATCGGTTATATGGCAGCTATATCAGGTTATGGGCTGATTTGAACCATAATTGATACAGTTGTTGGATATCATAACAAAACACGTCGTGCAAAATTTCATTCTGATCGGATAAGAATTGCACACGCTAGAGGCTCAAGAATTCAAGACCCAAGATCGGTGTATATGGCAGCTATATCAGGTTATGAACCGATTTAAACCATACTTGGCACAGTTTTTGGATATCATAACAAAACACGTCGTGCATTTCATTCCAATCGGATAAGAATTGCGCACTCTAGAGGCTCAAGAAGTCAAGACCCAAGGTCGGTTTATATGGCAGCTATATCAAAACATGGACCGAGGGAGTGTTGAAAATATACTTGTTGTAATGCACCTGCTGTTTCCAGAGAGTAGATCTTGGTTGTCACTTTATTTTCTTAAATTAGTAACACATTACTTTTTATACCCACCACCATAGGATGGGGGTATACTCATCTTGTCATTCCGTTTGCAACACCTCGAAATATTGATATGCGAACCTAAAAAGTTTATATTTTCGGGATCGTCTCGACATTCTGAGTCTATACAGCCATGTCCGTCCGTCTGTCAAAATCACAATAGAACGAACGCGTAAAGCTAGTCGCTTGAAATTTTGCACAGATATTAAGTATTGATGTTCAGATTTCGATATAGCTCCAATGTAAACCGATCTGCCGATTAGACATGTTGAGCCGCTATTTTTGTCCGATTTCGCACGTAATGTTCTGTTATGACTTTCAATATCTGTGACAAGTACGGTCGACATGGGCCTAAGAACTGTACCAAGTACTAACGTAGCTCCCATATAAACCGATCTCCCGATTCGTCTTGAGTCCTTACAAGCCGCAATTTTTGACCGATTTAGATGAAACTATGCATGCGGCGTTCTATTGCAACTTGAAGTTTGGTAAGTAGAAAAAAATTGTGCCCTTCAACTAAATTAAGTTTGTATAAATTTTTAGCTGAATCCATGTTGGTGGTTTCCCGGATTCGTCCCGGCCGAACTAAGCGTGCTTTTACTTGTTAGTCTTTCTGTAATAAACTTCCGAACCAAAAACCATATTTTGTGTCTGTTCTCTTTATTTTAACAATTACAACTAAATTGCAAGATCGTTTATGCAACATTCTTCCCTCAGTTGTTCAAATGACGGACAAATTTTGTTAGCAGTTATATGAAAATGCGATATCCCAAATTTAATAGGATCGCTTAAAATATGACCACATTACACCAATACGAGTATAACTCAAAATAAGCTATATCCAAATCTGAACTTTTTTCTTAGAGGTCCAATAGGCTTTGTCTCTACACGGAAAAAAATAATTCAATACCCATAAACGAAATTTTAAACGAATAAACTTCATTTGTGAATAATTTCGAAATTTGTTTTGAAAGATAAAATTGCAAAATCATATATGATAATGCGCCGTAGAAATTATTGCGAGTTATTTAATTGAGGTAATGTGCATATGTCCATTTTTCAGGAAAAATTCACTTTATAGGGCGCAAATCCGATTATGCCGAAACTTGGAATGTAGATGTGGGTTGGCCCAGAAACACGAATCTGAAGTCCTTTTTTGGTGGCAAGGCTCATTGAAAAGTGTGAAAACTCCACCACAGTCGGAAGTGATCCAACCTAGGCAATTTGCATATCAAAGTAGACTATAAATATGAAAAATATGTCTGAAAATTGGACGCGGGAGGGATCTTGGGACAGTGAAACTCCTATCCTAGGCGGTATGGTTATCAAAAGCAAAGTTATAATACCCTTAACCAAAGTAAAGGTACCAATACTGACACCTAACTGACCGACCATGACCAGTGAAAAATACCAAAAATGAGACGTTTGTGCGTACAACTCTGTACGCTCACGCCCTCATAAAAAGCATCTTTTGTGTGAACAACAACCTTTTGACTTCGCATAATAGAGCAATACTTTACCAGTAATGAAGTTCCAAAAGGTTTTGGCATAAACGAAGTGACTTTAAATCAAAAAGTTGATTTGGTGGACACAATACCAGACCAGAACCAGGGGCGTGGTATGGAAAACAATTAAGGATTTTGTAAGTAGCACGGAAGTTAGATTTTTTTTTGAGGTTACTTTTTAGTATTTAGAATGCACAACAAGCCGATTACTGGCTTAGGTGTATGTCCATAGTGGCATTGGGCGGATTAATATCCGTACCCTCTTTTTAAACTAACCTAACCTAAATCAACAAGTTGCAAATTAAGGAACTGCCTAACATTACTAGAAAAATAGTAACTCCCTGGATTTGTTGCAGGGAAAATGTTCCAAAAGTGGCATTGTATTGACGGGATGGTTCGTAGAAAAAAGGCAAATAATTAAATAATATTGATTTTAGAAATATTTTTAGACGCTACAACAATACTGTTATAACACCCAGAAGGGAGAGAAATAATTTAATTGATAAGTATGTGGATCGATTCAGAATCACTGATTCGACTTAACTATATCCGTCTGTCTGTATGTCCGACTGTCTGTTTGTCTGGAAAAAAAATTGGTGCAGAATTGATGTGTGAATTGAATCATATGTTTGCTCGTCCGATTTGGACTGTTAACCGATTCCTACGAAATTTGAAGCAGAAGACAGGCATTCCTGTTGAGTTTCATAGAAATCAATTCAGATTGAAATGTAACAGAAAAAAAAGTAAAACATTTGAGGCATTTTTACGACAAACAAAATACTTTCACCACGAAGTTATTCTGCATTGTTGAATGTAACTAACTTATTTTATTGTAAACCCTTAAGCAGCTTCGCATACGGTTAAAAGGTATCGCTTTTTTTGAAATCAAAAAAGCCTTTAATTGCAATAGTTCTTCGATAGCCCCAAACGATTATTCGTGTACTGGATCAATAATTATTCTCTTGTGACTCTCCTACTAGAGATAAAGGGTGAGTATTTTTTGTTTTGACTGTGCAAAGAGCAGTCAGTCAACTCTCTAAGTGGCAATTTTTAAAGTTTCGGTACAAAAATGCTGATATATCCAATGACAAAAATCATTAGAGCAACACACAATTGGCGAAATCACGCTAACTTTCGAAGTAATCAACCTAAATGCTTGAAATTTTGCACAAATACCTCCTTACCATGAAGGTCGGTTGATCCAAAATCTGATATACAATAGCTCCCATATGAACCTATCTGCCGATTATACTTCTCTAGCCTTTAGAGGGCATTATTCTTATCCGATATGAATGAAATATTCCACAATAACTTCTACTCATCTATTCAACATCCAAACTTAGTATGCCGCTAATCGCTTTCAAGCCTTTGCCATCGGAAGAATCAACCGTTTTTCTCAAAATTTTGCACGTTTTCCCCCATGACATCCACAATATGCACGGATTTTCTTCGAAATCGGTTAAAATTTATATAGCTCCTATTTATTTATATGTTCGCCCAATATTAACTAATACTGCAATAATTTGGTGATTTGTGAATCGATCCTCACGAAATTTGTCACGAAAGTTTCCCTTAAGATTTAGATGTACATAGCTCTCATATACATATGTATCTATTTCAGGATTTTCAGTTTTACGGCCTTTGCTAGCGTATTTATCAACCGATCGTCTCAAAATTTTGTACGGAGATTTCCTCCAAGACTCCCACAGTATGTACGGATTTTGGTTGAAATTCTACATTCAAATTTCAATAACTTTTTCGTTTCGACGACTAAGCTTAAGTGCCCAATGTGGTGCAGGGTATCAAAAGGACGCCCTTGCCCGACTTTAGCCCTACCTGTTTTAAGTGTTTAACTTTTCGCTATTTATGGAAATGCGGAAAACTTGTTCGTGCAATCACAAAAACTCACGGGTGGTTCGATTTGTGTGTTGTAATTTTCAAGGCAATTATGAATTGTAATTTTTGTCATATGCTATTAAAATGGCACATCGTTTCCTGTCATCAGCAGCTCAATGACTTTACAGACATGTGCCACAAAGTGCTTTTACTTTGACACATTTTTATTGCATGGTCTATTTCTCACATCGTGCACCAACTATTCTTACATGCTGCAATTCGCTATTATACCCAAAAGGAGCAGAGATTTATTCAAATTGCAAAGTTTATAATAAGTTCCCGAAACATTTTCGTGTTTTCATACGAATTTAAAAGATTTTACACATCAACTTGTGTTCATTCTTTCATTGCCACATTCCATCTTTCTTCCTTCATACTGCGAGAATGTCTCATTCCATCCAATTTATAGAGCCCAAATACTACGAAGCGCACAGATCTTTGAAATGCAGTTGAAGAGGGCTGCCGTACTTTTGAGCAGTTGTACACAAAAGTTACGCTTTTCGTAGCATTTAATAGTCTTATGCAACAAAAGCAAATGTGCAGAAACGTCTCAAAAAAAACAAGTAAAAGCGTGCTAAGTTCGGCCGGGCCGAATCTTATATACCCTCCACCATGGATCGCATTTGTCGAGTTCTTTTCCCGGCATCTCTTCTTAGGCAAAAAATGATATAAGAAAAGATTTGCTCTGCTATTAGAGCGATTTCAAGATATGGTCCGGTTTGGACCACAATTAAATTATATGTTGGAGACCTGTGTAAAATGTCAGCCAATTCGAATAAGAATTGCGCCCTTTGTGAGCTCAAGAAGTAAAATAGAGAGATCGATTTATATGGGAGCTGTATCGGGCTATTTACCGATTCAGACCATAATAAACACGTATGTTAATGGTCATGAGAGAATCCGTGGTACAAAATTTCAGGCAAATCGGATAATAATTGCGCCCTCTAGAGGCTCAAGAAGTCAAGACCCAAGATCGGTTTATATGACAGCTATATCAGGTTATGGACCGATTTGAACCATACTTGGCACAGTTGTTGGATATCGTAACAAAACACGTCGTGCAAAATTTCATTCCAATCGGATAAGAATTGCGCACTCTAGAGGCTCAAGAAATCAAGACCCAAGATCGGTTTATATGGCAGCTGTATCAGGTTATGGACCGATTTGAACCATACTTGACACAGTTGTTGGATGTCATAACAAAACACGTCATGCAAAATTTCATTCCAATCGGATAAGAATTGCGCACTCTAGAGGCTCAAGAAGTCAAGACCCAAGATCGGTTTATATGGCAGCTATATCAGGTTATGAACCGATTTGAACCATACTTGGCACAGTTGTTGGATATCGTAACAAAACACGTCGTGCAAAATTTCATTCCAATTGGATAAGAATTGCGCACTCTAGAGGCCCAAGAAGTCAAGACCCAAGATCGGTTTATATGGCAGCTGTATCAGGTTATGGGCCGATTTGAACCATACTTGGCACAGTTGTTGGATGTCATAACAAAACACGTCGTGCAAAATTTCATCCCAATCGGATAAGAATTGCGCACTCTAGAGGCTCAAGAAGTCAAGACCCAAGATCGGTTTATATGGCAGCTGTATCAGGTTATGGACCGATTTGAACCATACTTGGCACAGTTGTTGGATGTCATAACAAAACACGTCGTGCAAAATTTCATTCCAATCGGATAAGAATTGCGCACTCTAGAGGCTCAAGAAGTCAAGACCCAAGATCGGTTTATATGGCAGCTATATCAAAACATGGACCGATATGGCCCATTTACAATACCAACCGACCTACACTAATAAGAAGTATTTGTGCAAAAATTCAAGCGGCTAGCTTTACTCCTTCGGAAGTTAGCGTGCTTTCGACAGACAGACGGACGGACGGACGGACGGACGGACGGACAGACGGACGGACATGGCTAGATCGACATAAAATTTCACGACGATCAAGAATATATATACTTTATGGGGTCTCGGACGAATATTTCGAGTAGTTACAAACAGAATGACGAAATTAGTATACCCCCCATCTTATGGTGGAGGGTATAAAAAGAAAGGAGAGGAGAGGAGAAAACAAAAATGTTGCAATTGGATTTGCATGCTACCTAATGAGATTTACACAACAAACCAACTATGTATAAGCAGTGGCTGCAACAATAACAACAACGGTGCCTATTCCATTGCCGTATCCAGTCCCAAATCCACTTTGCTTGTAGCCACCTACCAGTGCCGCCCTTTAGAGGAATGAATGGCTGATACCAGCGGAGCACGTAACAAGAAATATTTGTGGTTGTTTAAAAGTTGATGATGTACGAGCGCAGCAAACTGTTTTCAGTTAGGGGTGTCGAATACAGAATACAGAATTTATGCAAGAATTAAAAGTAGTTCAAGAACCTCATATTCCCGTTTTCTGCCAAACCATTCATTTGATATTGATATCAAATAAGTGAATTATTACTATTTTTTTATTGTTTTCCAAAATATTCCCCATTAAGATCTACACACTTTTGCATGCGTTTGAACCAATTGTCGAAGCACTTTTGCCAAATATACCACGATCGTCATGTGGCCTATCGTGAGATTGAGACAACCTTAGGCATTAGTGGGACCAGTATACATTCAATATTGCATGAACATTTGACCGTCAAAAAAATTTATCAATCACTCAAAAAAGGGCTCGTGTCGATTGGTCGAAAGAAATGTCCAATAATACGAAACAACTGCATTTTTGAGCACTCAAAACATCCATTTGATGAGTTATCCGCCGTATAGTCCTGACTTGGCACCGAATGACTTAGTTTCATTCCCGTACGTTAAAAATAAAATGAGAGGTCAATGGTTTTTGACACCTGAAGAAGCGGTTGATGCATTCAGAATGCATGTTTTGGACATACCTCAATCAGAGTAGAAAAAGAGCTTCGACAATTGGTTCAAACGCATGCAAAAGTGTGTAGATCTTAATGGGGAATCTTTTGAAAAACAATAAAGCGGTTTTGTCTTCTCTAATACCGAAATATAAAAGGCAACTCTCGTAGATTGCTGCGAAACTTCCCCTAACCGCAATAGCCACGTCATCAGCATACGCGACCACTTTTGCACCTTATCTTCCAAAGACAATAATATATCGTTAATGGCTATATTCCAAAGTAGAGGAGACAGTAAATCTCCTTGAGATGTTCCTCTAGTGACCCATCTTTTTGGATCCACAGATCCCAAGCCTGCCGTTATCATCTTTTAGTAAGTCAGATAATAATAAACTTTCTTACGGTTGAATTGTTGCCTAGAAACTCCAACTCCTTAATGATTGGGGTAGGGTTTACATTATGGAAAGCACCTTCAATGTCAAGAAATGCTACGATTGTATATTCCTTGACAGCGAGAGAACCCTCTATGTAGCCGACTAGGTCGTGAAGGGCTGTTTCAATGGATTTGCCTTTACTATATGCATACTGCTGCCGCGACAGGCGATCTCCAGGTATCTTTGCCCTAAGATATGTTTCAATCAACCTCTTAAGAGTCTTCAGCTAAAGGATGACAGACTAATAGGACGAAATTCTATCACCTTCGTGTGGTAAGGTTTTCCTCCTCCATCCTACACATATATATGACATGCTGATACATGCAAAGGATTTTTAGCTCAGACACAATTTCCACAATAACCTCCGACGAATGCATACCGGTGACAACCTCTTCTTGCGCCACGTTGTCTGGGAAAGGTGTGTCTACAAGTAGTTCTAGTGTTTCCTCACTAGACATTGTCCATACATTCTATGATTTCTGAATATACACCACCGTAATAGGTCTCCAGCAGAGAATCTTCAGAGGCCTCGGATATATTCTCCACGGAGCTGCAGAATTCCACCCAGGATGGCTCTTTTTCCCGGCTTCAACCAACATTTTAAGGCGCGAAGGCGGCATCTCTGAATGGTATGCCATATATCGAGAAGCCAGCCAGTAGTGAGTCTTATTTATTTCAAGGCTGGCTACTACTGAATCTTCACAGCTTAGAGACGGAAGAAGAAAAACATTTTGACTACTCTTTGCAAGAATTCAGGCTCTGTGTCTCCCATTCCCCGTACCCTTGAATAGTTTAAATTCCGGAATTCGTAGTCCACGAACAATTCCTCCACACTCCCATGGGTCCTGGATAAGAACCACGTCAAATCCCTCTGCCATCAGGAGGACCTTAAGTGCCGCAGACGCGACCTTTCAGTAGTGAAGATTTATCAGCAGAAACCGGACCATAGTCATGATTCAGAACTTTCATCACTGTTGTGTTTGCCTAGTCCCCTGATTCCGCCAGGAGTTCATCCTCAAAAGATTCGTTAGATCTTGTAATCATGAGCTTTCGAACGCATCCAGCGACAGGTGGGAAAGTAGTGGAACCTCTTCCTCAGAACACTGGACACTTGCTGTGGGGGCAGCTGCTGCTGTCGAAATACTTTTCGAATTCTGTCCTTCCCCGCTAGCGCACACCTTGAGCCCAGTCCAAATGGATGACCCACCCACACAGGCCTTGTCGATGCCTTCCCCTCCTGCATAAATCGTGGCAGGGGGATTTTTAGAGCCCTGGAAGCGTACAGACTTTAGAGATGTGGTCGGTCATTTCTCAGACAACCGCTGATTCGTCTCCGGATTCCCCAAACCCACCGCTTCTATAGACCTTCAGTTTCAACTTGTTGAATCCGTAGAATAAAACTCCTTCAGATTTGTTGAAGTCTGCGAGACAGCCGGAGTTTAGTACCAATACTGCATGTCTCCGGTCACCATCAGTCTTATCCAATCTACCAAACTTAAAGTCGGTGGTTAAAAGATTGGGATAACATTTCCTTAGTCTTCCTAGTATGAATTTAGTATCCAAGCATGCGCCATTGGTCGAGAAGGAATATCTGCCTTCTCGGCTAGATCCAGTGCTGCGCCTGGATAGATCTCACAAAATCTCACCAGCCCTAAAAAAGGGCGCAACGATAGATTTCAATTTAGCGTTGATCCCCGAATTTAATTAGTCTGTATCAGCCACGATGCCAGCCTGCATCGTCACAAACTGGAGGAGACCCAGGAAATTCCGCAAGTATATCGAAGTATACTGACGACAGTCAATTGACTATCCCACTCCATTTATTCCTAGGTATGCAGCCCAGTTCTTTTCCCTTATCGACAACAGCCCTTACCAAACTGTCCCTAGCGACATTAGCAAAGGTTCTTGGACCCATCTTACTATTGTTCGCCCTAGTTCTTTTAGGCATGGGATGCCCTCCAGGTGACTGCAGTCTTTTGGCTTACTACGGTGCAGTTTCCGTAAACCAGTTTCAATAAACCTGAGAGCGATGCGTCTTCTATTACTCCAACCTTCTACATAGCGTGTTGGTCTGCCGGAGAAGGGCGATGGCCTAGGCAAATTATAAGCATTCGAAAATAGAATTGAATCGGACATCTTCTTAAGACTCGAACCAAGCGTCTTCGATAAAATCCCCTGCCGACCAGTCGTCTGTCGGCTCGTGGAGCCTGGAGCAGCTGCTTCTCCAGTCGAGGTTTCACTAGCAGACAACATGCTACACCCTGATACCGCCACCGCAACTGTTGGGTCTTTGGTGTCCATTCTGAGCCTACACCCGGTCTCTAGATCTGCCGCTCCACTGGAAACAGAAGCATATCATCAACCGTCTAATGGATAACACTATCGAAGCTATCCTTGATTGACTTAAAATTTTTTCCCAAAACAATGACTTATAACGAGTTACAGAAAAATTCTTGCGGAGCAAAATAAGAAAACCGTCCGTTCCAAACAACGGTTCAAACAAGAACCTATTTTTAGGTAACTTTTTGTAATTAGAGCGCACTTGTACAAAGCTGTCGAAATAAATATATATCCATTTCCATTAACAATTCTCTCAGCTCGATGTTCATTTGGCAAAAATTAATCATTAGTTCAAACTTAAATGTTCGAAGAACTTTCCATGATTTCATTCTTTGGCATTTCTACATTTGTTCTCCGCAGTGGTGGTACTGCCTGCCAAAGAATACTTTGCCACACCGTTATGCGAGCGGATATTACAAGTAGTTTTCCCCACTTCGACTTATCACATTCCAGGCCATTCATCGTCGGGGTTGTCAGCATCATCCTCAGGGTGATGATCATGCTCGTCCACATTCTCGTCATCGTCATCTTCATCATCAAATGCAAACTGTGAGGTATTCAGATTATGTAAATTCGACGAAAAGGAAGAACGCACTTCTGTGGTGGAAGCGGCCACGGCCCTCACTGTTGAATTTTAAAAGAGTGAAATAAATAAATGCAGTTTTGGCGGTCGCCTTGGTGCCACCAACACCCACATCCATACCCACAAACGCAGCACCATGAACTCCATCATTGCTACAAAAAAACTACTTCTGACTGTAAAAGTGGTGGCGAAAATGCAGAGGATAACAATTTGCACTGCGGCAGTTTTTTCTTTTCGTAAAAATTAAGTCAAAATTAAATATTCGGTTACAATTTTATTAGGACAATTTACTTTTTGGCTGGTTTGTTTTAAACCCCTTTCTTTGTTTCTACAACATGTAAAGCAGCAAAACTATACGGAAGTCAAACATTCAAATCAGACAGCCCCATCTCCATGAAGAATTGCAATGACTTGCAAGCACAAACAAAACGGAAAAGAAGAGGCACATATTTTCGGGCATCTGCTGATTGGAAAGTTTTTTTTTTTGGATATGATTGAGAACGCAAGCCCACCTCAAATCTGAGAATTTGCATTGACTTTCTTATGCAGAACACCGTAAAATATGCAACGAAAAAATGCAAACGAATTAAAAACTTGACATAAGTGGTTGACCCATAATAAAGGGTGATTTTTTTGAGGTTAGGATTTTCATGCATTAGTATTTGACAGCTCACGTGGGATTTCAGACATGGTGTCAAAGAGAAAGATGCTCAGTATGCTTGGCATTTCATCATGAATAGACTTACTAACGAGCAACGCTTGCAAATCATTGAATTTTATTACCAAAATCAGTGTTCGGTTCGAAATGTGTTCATTCACCGTAACGTTGCGTCCAACAGCATCTTTGAAAAAATACGGTCCAATGATTCCACCAGCGTACAAACCACACCAAACAGTGTATTTTTCAGGATGCATGGGCAGTTCTTGAACGGCTTCTGGTTGCTCTTCACTCCAAATGCGGCAATTTTGCTTATTTACGTAGCCATTCAACCAGAAATGAGCCTCATCGCTGAACAAAATTTGTCAAAATTTGAACACATTTCGAACCGAACACTGATTTTGGTAATAAAATTCAATGATTTGCAAGCGTTGCTCGTTAGTAAGTCTATTCATGATGAAATGTCAAAGCATACTGAGCATCTTTCTCTTTGACACCATGTCTGAAATCCCACGTGATCTGTCAAATACTAATGCATGAAAATCCTAACCTCAAAAAAATCACCCTTTATATACGCCCTCAAACTAATACCGTTCTGCAAAATGGATCAATGTACTAAAAAAACTACGTACCTAAAAACAAAATATGTTTTGGAAAGCTTCCAGGTTTTTATAACTTAGAGATTCTCCACTCGACTGACTCAAAATGCTTGATGAATGCACTTCTAGTTCCGATGATATAATGGCGCAGTGGCAAACCATTGCCCACTTCATGGAAAATGCCACGAAATCCGTACTTGGGTACTGGAAGCCTCTCCCAAGAAACGAACTACTGAAGCCAAGAATGCGGCATACCCTGCAATTAGAAGCAATGCGCCAGGCAGAACGTCTATTCCGCAGAAATAAAAAGGAAGTTGAAAGACGTGAGTGTGAGCGAATTGTGATGTCCAGGTGTCAGAATGAAGCCCGGAAATTCTACCAAATGGCTTTGGTGCAGGCACATCGTCCTGCAGAGACAAAGAAGGAAATCTGGTAACTGACACAGATAGTATGCTGAGGATATGGAAAGAACATTTTACCCAACTGCTACTGTCCGACGTTGGCGGCGAAGAGGTTACCGCAGAACCAATCCCTGATGATGGTATATAGAATGTTTACCTCCTAGTCAGAATAAGGTCCAAGTAGCTGTGACCCGACTAAAGAACAACAAGGCAGCAGGAGCCGACGAGTTACTCGCTGAACTGTTTAAGACGGGAGCCGACATGCTGATATGACGTTTGAAAGAATTTTTTCGAACCATTTAATACAAAATGAGGTTTCAGACAAGGATAAAGCTTATCGTGTGATCTCTTTAATATCCTGCTGGAGAAGATTATATGAGATGCAGATGTGGATAGATAGATGTTGCAAACTACTCACAAGAGTACACATGCTACCCGCCTATGCCGACGACATCGATACCATAGGTCGGTCACAGGTCACAGGCGTTTTAGAAACAAGACCACCTCTCGACAGACGAAGTTTACACTATGCAAGCATAGTGCAAGCAGACGATGTAGTGCTTGAAGTGTTCGAGAGAAAGATTATTCGTAAAAAATATGTACCAATTTGCTTTAATGGAGAATATAAACATCGTATGAACAAGAGCTGTATGACGACGATAGCATAATTACACGAATCAAAATACAACGGGTTCGTTGGCTAGGTTATGTTGTCATAATGGAATAAGAAGCCCGATCTATGAAGTCTTTCGGAGGTGATCATGGTGATACACGCAAACTTGGACGGCCAAGAGGCCGTTGGAGAGATCAAGTGGTGGGCGACACCACATCTTATTGTACTTGTACCGAAGTCTTTTATGAAAGAGAAATCAAAATACAATAAGACGAATGCAACAAGACAAATGCAATTCGGTATGCAACGCACGGACAACGAAGATAATTTGAAACGCGCTCTTCTTATTTTTCTTTTATTTTGTTGTAGGTATTTATTTGTAACCACATGTTTCTATATATGTTTCTGATATATGTTTTCCTTTATAATTGTAATAGAAATCCCAATGATGTCTTTTGGTGGAAGAGGAAATATCGAATAGAGAATTAAATAGCAACAAAAAATAAAATGTTCTCGAGCTCGATTTTTCAAAAAGAAACAACATAAAGGGCAATTTTTCAGCTATTATCTGTTTGAAAACACTGGTTTAAACAGCTCACGCACGTTTCGTGTTTTGTTTCACTGTCAACCATCTTCAGTTTAACCATGAATCGTGTTGCAAACGAACAACGCTTGCAAATTATTGAATTTTGTTATTAAAATGCATGCTGTGTTAAGAAAGTTCATCTCGCCCCATTTTTGACTCGACGAAGCTCATTTTTGGCCCAATGGGTACGTAAATAAGCAGAATTGTCGATTTCGGAGTGAAGATTAGCCAGAAGCATTGCAAGAGCTATCAATGCATCTAGAAGAAGTCACAGTTTGGTGCAGTTTATGGGATGGTGGCATCATTAGACCGTACTTCTTCAAAGATGGTGCGAATCGTAATGTAACTGTGAATTATGAGCGCTACTGTGAGATAGTATCCAACTTTTTTTTTTGCCCAAAATGCAAGAGATTGACTTGCATGACATGTGTTTCAATAAGAAGGTTCCACACAGCACGCGTAACAATGGACTGATTGAGAGCTTGTTTGTTCCAAATTTGAAGACGATCGGGTGAAAATTACGACCTCTAGTTTGTACATAAATTAACATGGACAGACCGACAGACGGACATAGCTAAATCGAAGTTATTCTAAATCGATCGTTATAATTTGAGTAGGATTTTTTTTAATCAGTTGCTGCTTATAGTTTTTAGTAATTTGTTTTTTATTTGTTATTTAGTTTTATCTAGATTCAGAAAGTGTTAAATAGGTTAAAATTTTTTTCCATTTTCTAAGTTTTTATACCCTCCACCATAAGATGGGGGGTATACTAATTTCGTCATTCTGTTTGTAACTACTCGAAATATTCGTCTGAGACCCCATAAAGTATATATATTCTTGATCGTCGTGAAATTTTATGTCGATCTAGCCATGTCCGTCCGTCTGTCCGTCCGTCCGTCCGTCCGTCCGTCCGTCCGTCCGTCCGTCCGTCCGTCCGTCCGTCCGTCCGTCCGTCTGTCTGTCGAAAGCACGCTAACTTCCGAAGGAGTAAAGCTAGCCGCTTGAAATTTTGCACAAATACTTCTTATTAGTGTAGGTCGGTTGGTATTGTAAATGGGCCATATCGGTCCATGTTTTGATATAGCTGCCATATAAACCGATCTTGGGTCTTGACTTCTAGAGTGCGCAATTCTTATCCGATTGGAATGAATTTTTGCATGACGTGTTTTGTTATGATATCCAACAACTGCGCCAAGTATAGTTCAAATCGGTCCATAACCTGATATAGCTGCCATATAAACCGATCTGGGGTCTTGACTTCTTGAGCCTGTAGCGTGCGCAATTCTTACCCGATCAGAATGAAATTTTGCACGTCGTGTTTTGTTATTATATCCAACAACTGTGCCAAGTATGGTTCAAATCGGTCCATAACCTGATATAGCTGCCATATAAACCGATCTTGGGTCTTGACTTCTTGAGCCTCTAGAGTGCGCAATTCTTATCCGATCAGAATGAAATTTTGCACGACGTGTTTTGTTATAATATCCAACAACTGTGCCAAGTATGGTTCAAATCGGTTCATAACCTGATATAGCTGCCATATAAACCGATCTTGGGTCTTGACTTCTTGAGCCTCTAGCGTGCACAATTCTTATCCGATCAGAATGAAATTGTGCACGACGTGTTTTGTTATGATATCCAACAACTGTGCCAAGTATGGTTCAAATCGGCCCATAACCTGATATAGCTGCCATATAAACCGATCTGGGGTCTTGACTTCTTGAGCCTCTAGAGGGCCCAATTCTTATCCGAATGGAATGGAATTTCGCACGACGTGTTTTGTTATGATACCCAACAACTGTGCCAAGTATGGTTTAAATCGGTCCATAACCTGATATAGCTGCCATATAAACCGATCTTGGGTCTTGACTTCTTGAGCCTCTAGAGGGCACAATTCTTATCCGATTTGAATGAATTTTTGCACGAAGTATTTCGTTATAATATCCAACAACTGTGCCAAGTATGGTTGAAATCGGTCCATAACCTGATATAGCTGTCATATAAACTGATCTGGGGATTTGACTTCTTGAGCTTTTAGATGGCGCAATTCCTATCCGATTTGGCTGAAATTTTGCATGACGTATTTTATTTTTACTTTCTGATATACTACCTGATATAGCTGCCATATAAACCGATCTGGGATCTTGACTTCTTGACCCCTAGAGGTCGCAATTATTATCCGATATGCCAGAAATTTTGTACGACGGATCCTCTCATGACCATCAACAAACGTGTTTATAATGGTCTGAATCGTTCTATAGCCCGATACAGATCCCATATAAATCGTTCTCTCTATTTTACTTCGTGAGCCCCAATGGACGCAATTCTTATACGAATTGGCTGAAATTTTACACAGGTCTCCAACATACATATAATTTAATTGTGGTCCGAACCGGACCATATCTTGATATCGTTTTAATAGCAGAGCAACTCTTTTCTTATATCCTTTTTTGCCTAAGAAGAGATGCCAGGAAAGAACTCGACAAATGCGATCCATGGTGGAGGGTATATAAGATTCGGCCCGGCCGAACTTATCACGTTTTTACTTGTTGAGTTTTTTATTTTTAATTGAGTAGTTTTTTAACTTATGTTAGAAAAAGTACGTCTTATGCATAGTGTGATTATTTATAGACCTGATGGCTTCAGAAAGTGTTAAATAGGTTAAAATTTTTTTTCCATTTTCTAAGTTTTTGAGTTTTTTATTTTTAATTGAGTAGTTTTTTAACTTATGTTAGAAAAAGTATGTCTTATGCATAGTGTGATTATTTATAGGCCTGATGGCTTCGCATTGCATGAAATGAAATAAATAAAAAAAAAAAATAATTATCAATGCGACTATCTCTCTTCCTTCTGGGTGTTACAAACGAATGCACTAAGTTATAATACCCTGCGCAGTAGTTGTGTAGGATGTAAAAACAAAAAAATCGGAATGCATATAAACAAATATGGAAGCGAAGGAAACAAAAAATCAAACACAAAATCCACAATAGTATTCATAATAAGATGCAGAAAGGCTTTATAGGATTATAGGAAAGGATTATAACAAATTTTATCAAAAATGCCACCAAGAATATTTATCAAGAAGTTTCTCAAGAAATTGATAATATGCTTAAAAACCATGTTCAACTTTTTCACGATAACATTATAAACTTGCTAATAGGACAAAAACACAAAATCAGAAAACAATGCACGGAGAACATTAACAAGACCGAGCATGCATTTACACGGAAGATCTACATGGATAAACCGACAACATTCTTTAAAAGTGAAAGCAAAATAACGAAACAAATAACTTGGAAGATTAAGGTCTAAACCCAAGCAAAGAGTCAAGGATCAGAGTCGAAAGAAATCGCCAGCGACGAAACCAAATAATAGACACGGTGTCTGAAGTCAAATTTGAGCGATGAAAGAGAAACAGGGAAACTGGTGGCAAAAAAATTATTTAACTATCATAGTTTTTACACTTTTTATACCCTCCACCATAGGATGGGGGTATACTAATTTCGTCATTCTGTTTGGAACTACTCGAAATATTCGTCTGAGACCCCATAAAGTAAATATATTCTTGATCGTCGTGACATTTTGTGTCGATTTAGCCATGTCGGTCCGTCCGTCCGTCTGTCTGTCGAATGCACGCTAATTTCCGAAGGAGTAAAGCTAGCCGCTTCAAATTTTGCACAAATACTTCCTTTTGGAGTAGGTCGGTTGGTATTGTAAATGGGCCATATCGGTCCATGTTTTGATATAGCTGCCATATAAACCGATCTTGGGCCTTGACTTCTTGAGCCTCTAGAGTGCGCAATTCTTATCCGATTGGAATGAAATTTAGCACGACATGTTTCGTTATGTATGGGCGCAATTCTTATACGATTTGAATGAATTTTTGCACGATATCCAACGACTGTGCCAAGTATGGTTCAAATCGGTTCATAACCTGATATAGCTGCCATATAAACCGATCTGGGATCTTGGCTTCTTGAGCCTCTAGAGGTCCAATTAGAGGTCCGATTTGCCTGAAATTTGTACGACATGACCATCAACATACGTGTTTATTATGGTCTGAATCGGTCTATAGCCCAATGCTGCTCCCATATAAATCGATTTCTCTATTTTACTTCTTGAGCTCCCCGAGGGCTCAATTCTTATTCGAATTGGCTCACATTTTACACAGGTCTCCAAGATATAATATAACCAAACCGGACCATATCTTGATATCGCTCTAATAGCAGAGCAAATCTTTTCTTATATTCTTTTTTGCCTAGGAAGAGATGCCGGGAAAAGAACTCGACAAATGCGATCCATGGTAGAGGGTATATAAGATTCGGCCCGGCCGAACTTAGCACTTGCGAATATGCATTTAAACCGAATTGTAATTTTACCACATAATGAATTTTCATGAAAATGAAACATTAAGAGCGACGCTGACAAAATAAAATAGTTTCTATTTCAGCGTCATGACAATAGACTCTGACTCCGTAAAACAACTGTACGCTGGCTCTTGATTCTTTGATTGGGTTTAGGCTCTAAAGAAACACAGAAACGAAAATTTACAGCTCTGAGAGGGAAAAAGGAGAGAGAGTTATGCATCAAGCACAACAATGTATGGTTCGCCAATCTAACCAAGTCTGCATTGCCAAGAGAAGTATCATGGCTTCTCTCACATGGCAACAAATGTTCACTCTCTCGAAAGAGATAATGCATAAAAACAATCAAAGAGAAGGAGGACCAGGAAATCGCGAGAACAAACTTCATATACATGCTGAAGAGTGATATGGATAAACTAAAGATGACAAATAGAGACAGATACATATTGGAAACAATGGATAAAACCACGAAGTTAATGAGCAGTAACAAAAAGTAAAAGCGTAAGAAGTTCGGCCAGGCCGAATCTTATGTACCCTACACCAGGGATCGCATTTGTCAAGTTCTTTGTATGACTTTTTCAAATATATATGAACTATATCAAGTTATTGACCGAAATTCACCGGACTTGTCATGGCCTCAAACTCCAAAATTTTAGGGAAATCGATTTATAATTGCGCCCTCCAGAGGCTCAAAAATTCAAATTGGGAGATCGGTTTATATGGCAGCCATATCAGGTTTTGAACCGATTTAGGCAATAATTGAAAGAATTGTTGGAAGTCATACCAAAACGACACATGCAAAACTTCAACCAAATTGAATAAGAACTGCGCCCTCTAGAAGCCCATGAAGTATAATTGGGAGATCGGTTTACATGGTGGCTATATCAGGTTATGAACTGATTTACTGATGTCATACCAAAAACGTTCGTGCAAAATTTCATCTTTATCGGATAAGAATTGCGCCCTCTAGAAGCTCAAGAAGTCAAGACCCAAGATCGGTTATATAAAAACATGGACCGATTTGCCCCATTTACAATCCCAACCGAACTACACTAATAAAAAGTATTTGCGCAAAATTTGGAGAGCCTAGATTTATTGCTTCGAAACTTTGCGTGCTTTTAACAGACGGGCACACGAACGGGCATTACTAGATCGACTTTAACCCTGCTGTTAGGTTAGAAAATAATTACGAATCCCAGGTTAAGCGACCATTTGGTCCATACTATGATATTCATGCCAAATAATCATTTTATCTTATTTTTATACCCACCACCGAAGGATGAGGTATATTCATTTTGTCATTCCGTTTGCAACACATCGAAATATCCATTTCCGACCCTATAAAGTATATATATTCTTGATCAGCGTAAAAATCTAAGACGATCTAGACATGTTCGTCCGTCTGTCTGTTGAAATCACGCTACAGTCTTCAAAAATAGAGATATTGAGCTGAAACTTTGCACAGATTCTTTTTTTTTGTCCATAAGCAGGTTAAGTTCGAAGATGGGCTATATCGCACTATATCTTGATATAGCCCCCATATAGACCGATCCGCCGGTTTAGGGTCTTAGGCCCATAAAAGCCACATTTATTATCCGATTTTGTTGAAATTTGGGGCAGTAAGTTGTGTTAGGCCCTTCGACATCCTTCGTCAATTTGGCTCAGATCGGTCCAGATTTGGATATAGCTGCCATATAGACCAATCCTCCGATTTAGGGTCTTAGGTCAATAAATGCCACATTTATTATCCGATTTTGGTGAAATTTGGGACCGTGAGTTTTGTTAGGCCCTTCGACAGCCTTCGTCAATTTGGCTCAAATCGGTCCAGATTTGGATATAGCTGCCATATAGACCGATCCTCCGATTTAGAGTCTTAGGCCCATAAAAGCCACATTTATTATCCGATTTTGCTGAAATTTGGGACAGTGAGTTGTCTTAGACCCTTCGACATGTCACTCTAATTTGGCCCAGATCGGTCCAGATTTGGATCTTTGGTCTTGACTTCTTGAGCCTCTAGAGAGCGCAATTCCCATCCGATTTGGCTGAAATTTTGCATATAGTGTTTTAGTATCACTTCTAACAACTGTTTAGGGTCTTAGGCCCATAAAAGCCACATTTATTATCCGATTTTGTTGAAATTTGGGGCAGTGAGTTGTGTTAGGCCCTTCGACATCCTTCGTCAATTTGGCTCCGATCGGTCCAGATTTGGATATAGCTGCCATATAGACCAATCCTCCTATTTAGGGTCTTAGGTCAATAAAAGCCACATTTATTATCCGATTTTGGTGAAATTTAGGACCGTGAGTTTTGTTAGGCCCTTCGACAGCCTTCGTCAATTTGGCTCAGATCGGTCCAGATTTGGATATAGCTGCCATATAGACCGATCCTCCGATTTAGAGTCTTAGGCCCATAAAAGCCACATTTATTATCCGATTTTGCTGAAATTTGGGACAGTGAGTTGCATGTGAGTGACATGTCACTCTCATTTGGCCCAGATCGGTCCAGATTTGGATCTTTGGTCTTGACTTCTTGAGCCTCTAGAGAGCGCAATTCCCATCCGATTTGGCTGAAATTTTGCACATAGTGTTTTAGTATCACTTCTAACAACTGTGTTAAGTATGGTTCAAATCGGTCAAAAACCTGGTATTGCCGTCATATAAACTGATCTTGGGTCTTGACTTCTTGAGCCTCTAGAGGTCGCAATTCTTACGCGATTGGAATGATATTTTGCGCGACGTGTTTTGTTATGATATCCAAAAACTGTGTCAAGTATGATGCTGTTCAATTCGGTGCATAACCTGATATAGCTGCCATATAAGCCGATCTGGGATCTTGACTTCTTGAGCCTCTAGAGGTCGCAATTATTATCCGATTTGCCTGAAATTTTGTATAACCGATCCTCTCATGACCATCAATATACGTGTTTATTATGGTCTGAATCGGTCTATAGCCCGATACAGCTCCCATATAAATCGATCTCTCTATTTTACTTCTTGAGCCCACAAAGGGCGCAATTCTTATTCGAATTGGCTGACATTTTACACAGGTCTCCAACATATAATTTAATTGTGGTCCAAAGCGGACCATATCTTGATATCGCTCTAATAGCAGAGCAAATCTTTTGTTATATCCTGTTTTGCCTAAGAAAAGATGCCGGGAAAAGAACTCGACAAATGCGATCCATGGTGGAGGGTATATAAGAGTTGGCCCGACCGAACTTTACACGCTTTTACTTGTTGTATATACTATTGTTGTATAAAATGACCCCATTAGCTGACATTTTTTTTTAATATGTACCACCGTTTCAAAGATATATTTCCATGGACTCTGCTTAAAATTTATTCAAACCAAATTAAGTTGAAGGGCATAAATTTAATCTACATACCAAATTTTAGTCAAACCAGAAATGGGCCTAACTTAACAGCAGGGTTGAATGTCATGAAAATTAAGAACATATATACTTAATGGGGTCATAGACGCATATTTCCATGAATTCTGCTAAAAATTTTATGCAAACTAAATTCAGTTGAAGGGCAACATTTTATTCTACATACCAAACTTTCGTCGGACCAGAACAAATTAATGCTAGCAACTGAACAAGGATAATCAAGAGACCGGTTCATACGGGAGCTTTATGAGGTTATAGACTGATATGAACCATACTCAGTACAGTTATTGGAAGTCATAACAGAACACCACATGCACAAAATTTCAGCCTAATCGGACAAAAATTGCGGCTTCCAGGTGCTTTAGAAGATCGGTTTATATGGAGCAACTAGATTAACCGGGCCCGTTCCGCTTTACTTTATTTTACTTTATATGGAACAAAATTATCCTTTGAATATTTATTTTCGACAATTAAAGAGCTTTTAGTGAAAAACCATGCTACGAAAATAATATATGTATATCGCAAAAGCATAACAATATAAATGCCTTTATCTGAATCCCATATGATCTTTACTGCTCTATGAATTCGCTCGCAGGGTTTTGGGTCATTAACGGTTGGGTGTTAGATGTACTCAATTATTTCAGCTCGATATTGTCATGATGTCCGATTTAAAGTGGTGAGGTGGTCCCTTAGACTCTTGGCCCAGAAAACAATACCAGCATCCATACCATACCATGTCCTTCTCTCAAATACCATTTATTTAAACCACATATTGGCATTGGTTTAAGGGGAGTTTATGGGATGAGGCGTCCTCAAACATTTGACCCCAAAATTTTTAATCTTTGGAGGGGTATTTGGGGAAAGGGACGGTGCCCCAGATACATGGTCCCACATTTGAATATCAAATTCGTATTCTACTCCCAAATACCTTTATTTAAGCCCCATATTGAGATGGTCAGTAAATAATTGTTGTTTGTGGGGTATTTTAGGTAATACCTTTCATTTGAGCCCCACATTGACGTGGTTGGTAAATATGCCCGATTTGGGCATATCGTGCTCTACTATTAAATATCATTTATTTGAACCCCATATTGCCATTGGCCTCAAAATTGGATATCAAATTTGTTTTCTAATCTCAAATACCTTTCAATTAAATCCGTTATTGCAAAAGTCAGCAAATATGTCTGGTTTAGGGTATGGGCCCAAGAAGCTATCAATATCGATTTTCACTCCCTTTGGGCATTGTTATGGGGGTGGGACGTCCCCTAGGCAGTTGGTCCCGAATGTTGACATCAGATTCGTGGTCTACTCCCAAATAACTTTCATTTGAGGCCCGCATTTCCATAGTCGGCAAACATGACCGGTTTCGGAGGTGTTTCAGTGACTTGGCCCTGAAAATATATATCAGATTCGCGTTCTACTCTAAAATACTTCTTATTACAGCCCCATATTGGAATTGTTAGCAAATACGTCCTAAATGGGTGGTTTTATGGGAGTGGGGTGGCCCCATGCACACATTTTCCCGAATATTGATATCAGATTCGTGCTTTACTCCCAAAGACCTTTCATTTGAGCCCCATATTGCTATTGTAGTAAATTTCTCTTCTTTGGGGGTTGTTTTTGGAAGGGGCGGCCTCTCATACACTTTGTCCCACAGTTGGATATCAGATTCGTATTTTACTCGCAAATACCTTTCATTTGAGTCCCATATTGGCATGATCGGTAAATTAGTCCGATTTAGAGGTGCTTTGGGTGGTCCCCCAAACATTTAGTCCTACAATTGGATAGCAGATACATTTTCTAATTTTAAATACCTTCCCATATTGTCGTGATTGGTGTATATATATATTTGGTAGGTTGGTAGGTAAGGCTCCCCTCCTAGGTACCTCATCCGAAATTTGAATACCAAATTTTTGTTTGTAGGTTACTATAAGAGAGCACACAAAATTTCGCTTAAATTGCACCACCCATCTCCGAGATCTGGCGTTTCTGAAAATAAGGGTAGAGGGAGGGTCCGCTCCCCCTTCGGATATCAAAGAATGTAGTACCCTATTTTCACCACAGGATCATTATGCACCATCAGTGAAAATTTCAACCAAATCAGTTCAGTCGATGTTTCTTGGGGTGTGTCCCAAGGTTGTCTATGAACAGTCATTCATAGACAACCACCACACCATATGACTACCTATTAAATAGTCATAATTTAGTCTTCTTTTATACCCCCCACCGAAGGATGGTTGTATATTCATTTGTCATTCCGTTTGCAACACATCGAAATATCCATTTCCGACCCTATAGAGTATATATATTCTTGATCAGCGTAAAAATCAAAGACGATATAATCTAAGACCATATAGACCGATCCGCCGATTTAAGGTCTTAGTCCCATAAAAGCCACATTTATTATCCGATTTTTCTGAAATTTGGGACAGTGAGTTGTGTTAGGGCCTTCGACTTCCTTCGTTAATTTGGTCCAGATCGGTTTAGATTTGGATATAGCTGCCATATAGATCGATTTCTTGATTTAAGGTTCTGGGCCCATAAAATGCTCATTTATTGTCCGATGTCGCCGAAATTTGGGTTAGTGAGTTAAGTTAAGCCCCTTGACATACTTCTGCAATATCGGACAAATCGGTCCAGATTTGGAAGCTGCCATATAGACCGGTATCTCGGTTTAAGGTTTTGGGCCCATGAAAGGTGCATTTATTGTCTGCTGTCGCTGAAATTTGAGATAATGAGTTTAGTTAGGCTCTTCGACGTCCTTCTTCAATTTGGCATAGATCTGTTCAGATTTGGTTATAGCTGCCATATAGATTGATCTCTGGATTTAAGGTTTTGGGCCCATAAACGGCTCATTTATTGTCTGAGTGTTAGGCTTAGTGTTAGGCTCTTCGACATTTTTCTGCAACTTAGCCCAAATCGGTCCAGATTTGGGTATAGCTGCCATGTAGACCGATATCTCGATTTAAAGTATTGGCCCCATAAAAGGCGCATTTATAATCCGATTTCACTGAAATTTGACACCGTGAATTATGTTAGGTTTTTCGACATCCGTGTCGTATATAGTTCAGATAGGTTTATTCTTAGATATAGCTACTAAAAAAATCACTATTTTGTGATGCACAATTGAACAATTGAATTGTAGTTATTAGTATTTGGTCCAAATTGGAACATATTTCGATATAACTGTTATGGGACATAAGGTATGAAATTTTCACCGAATTTTGATGAAAGGTGGTTTACATATATATGCGAGGTGGTGGGTATCCAAAGTTCGGCCGAAACTAACGCTTTTTTACTTGTTATTAAATCATTGCCATATTAAACGATTTTCTGTGGTAAAAAACTAATTTGCCTTTCTATATATTTGGTGCGGTGGCGATAGTTCTTACCGTATAAAACTCTTGAACAAAAAAGTGTTGCCAAATAGCACGTCTTTGGTCTTGTCTATCGGTGAGCTAAAAATGGTTGCAACTTTATCGTTAAGGTTTGCAACTCCTGCTTTCACGCTAAATGCTATAATTTCAGGGCTATGGCGGCCTACACATTAATTAAATCACACAGTGTCCTGTTAGGTCATTATAATTGATCGACTGTTTTGGGGTGAGGTGGTCCGCTAGATATATGAGCAGAATAATGATATCAGATTCGCAGTACACAACCTTATACCTTTAATTTAACCTCATATTGTCATGATTGGTGTATACAACAGTTTGGTGGAGGGCGTCTACATGAGGGTTTTGCGCCACACTGTCACTTGAGCACAAATTTGAATGACGCACTCAACTCACTATCACTATCACTTGATTCCCCATTGCTTTGATAGGTCAAATAACCTATTGGGGCGATTTTAGGAGGTAAAACACCACACTTGGACACAAAGTTTAATATCATATTCGTAATCTGCTCTCAAATGGCTATCATATGAGTTTCATCAAGCTATGATTGATTAGTATTCCCATTTAAGGAGCTTATCGGGGATGGGGCGACTATCAATGACTTGGACCTAGTTTTTTATGTCATATTCGTACTCTACTCCCGAATACCTTTTATTTGAGTCCTATATTAATATATACGTCCAATATGTATATTTGGAGCAGTTTTCTGGCTTGGGCTACCGTTTGGGTACTTGAACCCAAGTTTTTATACCACAATCGTTTTCTACTCTCCAATATCTTTTATTTGATACCCATATTGTCCTTATCGGTAAACTTTTGATTTTTGGTGGCGTTTTTGTGGTAACGGAGGAGGATTCGCCCCCCTCCAACATCAACAAATTACATAGCCTATACCTCCTTCCTGACCATATTCAAAATCTGTTCGCGAATATCTTTCATTCGAGCCCCATATTGTCATTATCGTCCAATAAACCAATTTGGGGGGTCGGGGCGGCCCCTAATTACTTGGACTCAATTTTTAATATGGAAATCGTACTCTACTCTTGAATACCTTTAACTTAAGTCCCATATTGTCCCAATCGTTCCACTTTTATTTTTGGTTGGTACTTTTGGGGTAAGTAGGAGGGTCCGTCCCCTTCCGATATCAAAAACTTATATAGCCTATTGCTCCTACCGGACCATATTCGTAATCTACTCTCGAATACCTTTCATTCGATTCCCATTTTGTCATTATCGTCCAATAAACTTATTTTGGGGCGTTTTTTGGGTCGGGGCGGCCCCCCAATTACTTGGACCAATTTTTAATATGGAATTTGTACTCTACTCTTGAATGCATTTAATTTAAGTCACATATTGTCCCAATCGGTCCACTTTTATTTATGACTGGTACTTTTGGGGTAAGGTGGAGGGTCCGCCCCAATGCCATATCAAAAAATTTCATAGCCTATTGCTCCTTCCAAACCACTCCCCACAATCTCTGAAAATTTCAAACAAATCGGTTTAGCCGTTTTTGAGTCTATACGGAACAAACAAATTTACAAACAAACAATCAAACAAACAAACATACAAACATACAGACATACAAACAAACACAAATTAAATTATATATATATATATATATACATATATATATATATATATATATATATATATATATATATATATATATATATATATATATATATATATATATATATATATATATATATATATATATATATATATATATATATATATATATATATATATATATATATATATATATATATATATATATATATATATATATATATATATATATATATATATATATATATATATCCAACAACTGTGCCAAGTATGGTTCATGGCTTAATTCTTTTTCGAATTGGCTGACATTTTATACAGGTTTCCAACATATAATTTAATTGTGGTCCATATCTTGATATGGCTCTAATAGCAGAACAAATGTTTTCTTATATCCTTTTTGCCTAAGAAGAGATGCCGGGAAAAGAACTCGACAAATGCGATCCATGGTGGAGGGTATATAAGATTCGGCCCGGCCGAACTTAGCGCGCTTTTATTTGTTATCAATAAACAGCTCAGGCAATGTGTTATCTATAATGCCTGAGAAATCGGGGGAATCCGTAGGCGCCGCATGACCTAAGGGAAAGCTCCCTTAGCATCACAGCAGTGGTCGCAGCAATTTGTCTAGCCACGATGTCCTGAGACTGGGAGGGCCCTCCACCAGACAACAACTCCTTCCTCTGCTGACCCTTCTTTTAATAAACTTTCTTACGATAGTGTTGATGATAAAGTGGCGGTGCTGATATGGTGGGCGGAGGGGAGTGGTTCGAGAGCACCACTGAATGCGATACTTATCCTGAAACCTTTGCACTTGTACGTGGAGTGCGTTGCGTGGAGTACAGTCTACTGATTGGGAGAGTCAGGAACTCGCGCTCATCGGATTTCGGGCATTCATTTGTACTGCGGTAGGCCGATGGCGTGGGATGACTACATGGCATTGGCATTGCCTCACGGATCTTTTTTAGATGGCGTTGGTTGGAGTTTGTCTTCTCGGAGAAGTAGCTTTGGACTGAGATCGTCCCAAACATCTCTGGTCCCTCTATACACACGGATTGGTCCAAGTTGAATGAAGGAACTGAAACAGAGGTTTTTATTGAATTCCTAGGGATTGGAGAATCATATAGGCTTCTGGTCGTGTATAGTGTCTTTCGAATCCCTAATATCACCAGACAAAAAATTGAAACTAACAATTTTTGTAAATAGATGATTGTCATTGTTCGCTGCATTTAAAATCTACGGAATTTACCAATGTTGCCAGCAACAAGATGAAATCATTTTGTAAAAAGAACTTAGTATTGCTTATTTGAAAAAATTTCGTAGTCATTTCACAAAAGTTTTTTTTTATAGTTTTTCGGGTGTGAGGCGGTCTCCCATTTAGCCTTGAAAATTTTAAGCATAGTGCCCTATTTTCAAATACCATTTGTTAAAACCCAATATTGCGATTGGTTTAAGGGAAGTTGATAGGGTGAAGCGTCTCCAAACACTTGGCCTCAAAATTGGTTATCAAATTTATTTTCTAATCTCATATAATTTTCATTTGAGCTACATATTGCCATTGTCGGTAAATTTTGGGGCGTTTTAGGGAAGGGGCGGTGTCCCAAATACATGGTCCCACATTTGGATATCACATTCGTATCCTATTCCCAAATACCTTTATTTGAGCCCCATATTTCGATGGTCAGTAAATAATTGCTGTTTGGAGAATGGAAGACCCCCAGCAAATTGATCCCGAAAGTGGGTACCAATTTCGTGCTCTCCTTCCCCAAACCATTCATTTGACATGGTTGGTAAATATGTACGATTAAGGGATGTTTTGGGGAGCGGGTTGTACTTTAAACACTTAGTCATGAAAATATATCTGCATCGTGCTCTACTCTAAAATATCATTTATTTGATCCGCATATTACCATTGGTCTCGAAATTGGGTTTCAAATTTGTTTTGTGGGGGATGGGGAAGCCACTCAATGACTTGGCCCTGAAAAAAAATTGTGTTCCACTCTAAAATATCTCTTCCTACCCATATTGCAATGGTCAGCAAGTACGCCCTTTTTGGGAGGTGTTATGGGGGTGGGGTGGCGCCATAGACACTTTTCCCGAATATTATTATCATATTCGTGCTTTACTCCCAAAGACCTTTCATTTGAGCCCCATATTGCTATGGTCGTAAATTTGTCCTCTTTGGGGCTGGTTTTGGAGACGGGTCATCCAAACACTTGGTCCTACATTTGGAAACCAGGTTCGTATTCTTCACTCAAATACCTTTTAGTTGAGCCCCATATTGCCATGGTCAGTAAAAAAGTCCTGCTTGGGGGTGTCTTGGGGAAGTGGTGTACCCCAGAATCTTGGCCCCACATTTGGATGTAAAATTTGTATTCTACCCACAAATACCTTTCATTTGAGTTCCATATTGCCATGGTCAGTAAATATGTCCGATTTGGGGTGCTTTGTGGGTTGGGGTGGTCCCCCAAACACTTGGTCCGAATATTAGTTATTAGATTTGTTTTCTAATCTTAAATACCTTTCATTTGAGTTCATATAATTGTGATTGGTTTATATATATACTTGGTAAGCTTAAATCGCACCACCCATCTCCGAAATCTAGGGTTTCTGAAAATTATGGTAAGGAAGAGGGTAAGCCCCCTTCAGAAATCAAAAATGAAGTTGTCTATTTTCATCACGGGATCATTATGCACCATCTGTGAAAATTTCAAGAAAATCGGTTCAGCCGCTTGTGAGTCCATACGAAACAGACAAACAACAAACACAAATTGATTTTTATACCCTCCACCATAGGATGAGGGTATACTAATTTCGTCATTCTGTTTATAACCCCACGAAATATCTGTCTCAGACCCCATAAAGTATATATTTTCTTGATCATCATGACATTTTATGTCGATCTAGCCATGTCAGTTCGTCTGTCTGTCCGTCCGTCCGTCTGTCCGTCCGTCTGTCCGCCCGTCTGTCTGTCGAAAGCACGCTAACTTTCAAAGGTGTAAAGCTTGCCGCTTGAAACTTAGCACAAATACTTCTTATAGGTGTAGGTCAGTTGGGATTGCATCCTGTAGTGGCTCAAGAAGTCAAAATTCCAGATCGGTTTAAATGGCAGCTATATCAGATTATAAACCGATTTGAACCTTATTTGAAACAGTAAAGTAAAAATAAAATACACCTTGCAAAATTTCAGCCAAATCGGATAGGAATAGCGGCTTCTAGAAGCTCAAGAAGTCAAGTCCCCAGATCTGTTTATGTGACAGGTATATCAGGTTATTGACCGATTTGAGCCATACTTGGTACAGTTATTGGATATCATAACAAACACGACGTGTAAAATTTCATTCCAATCAGATAAGACATGCGCACTCTAGAGGCTCAAGAAGTCAAGACCCAAGATCGGTTTATATGGCAGCTATATTAGGTTATGGACCGATATGGCCCATTTAAAATATTAACCGACCTACACTAATAAGAAGTATTTGCGCAAAATTTGAAGCGGCTAGCTTTAGTCCTTCGGAAATTAGCGTGCTTTCGACAGACAGACAGACGGTAGGACATGGCTAGATCGACATAAAATATTGCGACGATAAAGAATATATATACTTTATGGGGTCTCAGACGAATATTTCGAGTAGTTACAAACAGAATGACGAAATTAGTATACCTCCCATCCTATGGTGGAGGATATAAAAAGATAGAACAAGTAAAGCGTGCTAAGTTCGGCAGGGCCGAATCTTATATACCCTCCACCATGGATCGCATTTGTCGAGTTCTTTTCCCGGCATCTCTTCTTAGGCAAAAAAAGGATATAAGAAAAGATTTGCTCTGCTATTAGAGCGATATCAAGATATGGTCCGGTTTGGACCACAATTAAATTATATATTGGAGACCTGTGTAAAATGTCAGCCAATTCGAATAAGAATTGCGCCATTTGGTGGCTCAAGAAGTATAATAGAGAGGTCGATTTATATGGGAGCGGTATCGGGCTATAGACCGGTTCAGACCATAATAAACACGTATGTTGATGGTCGTGAGAGAATCCGTCGAAAAAATTTCTGTCAAATCGGATAATAATTGCAACTTCTAGAGGCTCAAGAGTCAAGATCCCAGTTCTGTTTATATGGCAGCTATATCAGGTTATGAACCGATTTGAACCTTATTTGACACAGTTGTTGAAAGTAAAAATAAAATACGCTTTGAAAAATTTCAGCCAAATCGGATAGGAATTGCGTTCTTTAGAAGCTCAAGAATTCAAGTCCCCAGATCTGTTTACAAGACAGCTATATCAGGTCATGAACCGATATGAACCATACTTGGCACAGTTATTGGATATCATAATAAAACACGTCGTGCAAACTTTCATTCCAATCGAATAAGAATTGCACACTTTAGAGGCTCAAGAAGTCAAGACCCAAGATCGGTTTATATGGCAGCTATATCAGGTTATGGACCGATGTGAACCATACTTGGCACAGTTGTTGGATATCATAACAAAACACGTTGTGCAAAATTTCATTCTGATCGGATATGAATTGCACACGCTAGAGGCTCAAGAAGTCAAGACCCAAGATCGGTTTATATGGCAGCTATATCAGGTTATGGACCGATGTGAACCATACTTGGCACAGTTGTTGGATATCATAACAAAACACGTCGTGCAAGATTTTATCCCAATCGTATACGAATTGCGCACTCTAGAGACCCAAGTAGTCAAGACCCAAGATCGGTTTATATGGCAGCTATACCAAAACATGGACCGATATGGCCCATTTACAATACCGAACGACCTACACTAATAAGAAGTATTTGTGCAAAATTTTAAAAGGCTAGCTTTACTCCTTCGGAAATTAGCGTGCTTTCGACAGACAGACAGACGGACGGATGGACGGACGGACATGGCTAGATCGACATAAAATGTCGCGACGATCAAGAATATATATACTTTATGGGGTCTCAGATGAATATTTCGAGTAGTTACAAACAGAATGACGAAATTAGTATACCCCCCATCCTATGGCGGAGGGTATAAAAACATAACGTGGTTAATGTGGTAGTTGTATCATAGAGGCGTTTTCACAATTAATACGATTCTAATACAACATAACAACGCACGGCCTTTGAAGCCATCACATATAAAATGGTTGAAAAGTCTTCTAACCAAAGACGAATCGCGTCCCATAGAGGTTGGTGTGTGTTGCTATCTCTGTCTTTCCTTTTCCATTTACAATCTCCGATCATTGAGCTCGTCTCAAAAGAGAAACAAACAAAAATAAAAAGCCTTTAAAAAGTTTTAGCAAAATGTAATGTCGCAAAATGCATTGGGCAGGCACAAAGAGTTTTGTTGAAATATAGGTTTAAAAAAAGTTTCGAGATAGTCCCAAAACTGCAAATACATATTTGCCAATGAATATTTCATTATGGAACAGAAGCAGACTTCTTACATATTATAAGTGCTGTCCCATTCAAGTTTAAGCTCAATGATCAGGGTGCTCCTTTTTACGTCCGAACGGCTTGCCGGAGTGCGACACCTATTTAAGGGGAAGTACATGGCTTTTACGCATGAAGTAGTACTTCACAAATGGATAACAACCGGTGAAAAAAACGGTTTTTCTGATGTTTTCGACAGGATTCGAACCCTGGCGTTCAACGTCATTAATTGGCATGCTTATCTCTGCTCTACGGTGACCTCCAAAAATTTTTTACAGAATTTTTATGGAAATTTAGAAAAAATTCGGTAAAATTTTATCCTTAGAAGAAATTTTTAGGAAATACTCCTAAGAGCACAGTTTCAGCCTAGAAGACATATCTTTTTAACAGAACCTGCCGATGAGTTTGGCGCTAAACGAAATCGCTATCTAGAAAACCAATCAAATGCTATTTCAAAGCAATACACATTTTCTGCCTAACGTTAGAGGTTTTTTGTTTTTCAATTTGTATAAGAAACAAAGAACCCTACGCCCGACAGCTGGTCAATATCCGGTTGTTGAAAAAAAAATAAAATAAATGTTCTCTTTAGAAAAAATTTAACTAAAATTTTGTCTTAAAAAAATTATAATGAATTTCACCCAGCCCTGGGTGAAGTTTTGTTGTTGAAATTTTGTCTTTAGAAATAATTTCATTCAAATTTTTTTTAGAAAAATTTCATTAAAATTTTGCTTTTGGTAAAATTTCGTAACCTTTTTCCTTAAGAAAAAAATTGAGGCGGCCCTGAGCCTGAGCTAAATTTTGTATTTATTGAATATTATAAGTATGAAATTTTTGAAATTAAATGAAATTTTACTGCAATTTTTTTTTTTTTTTGTTTAGAGTAGGTTAGGTTAGAGTGGCAGTGGCCAACGACTTCCGTGCAGGGTATGATCGGAATCGGTCTCTAAACTGATACATACCACTCCCCAGTTTTGACTTCTTGAGCCCCTAGATGCCTGGTTAGGAAATTAAGCCTAAAGACTGCTGTTCGGACGCCCAATAATAGCCCAATATAAACCGATTGTCTAATTTGACTTCCTGATCCCCTATAAGCCCCAATTTTTGTCTTATTTGGCTGAAATTTGGCACAAAAACGTATGCATGACTTCCAGCGTCGGTGAAAAGAATGATCCTAATCGGTGCATTTACAGATAAAAGCCCTTAAATACCGATACCCATAGAAGCCGAGGTCAATTTCAATTTGATTGTCACACAATAATTCAAATACAAACTGAGTTAATAGGTTAAAATTTTTAGGCGAATCTATGGTGGAGGGTATATAAGATTCGGCCCGGCCGAACTTAGCACTTTTCTACTTGTTTAGTTTTAGTTTCTGTATGATATACTTACCCTATATATTTTGAATGTATGAAAATCCCAAAATGAAACATATTCATGGTATAAGAATAATATAAAGCCTGGAGCGATTACCAATGAATCCATATTTAAAAGGTTTTCTAATAACACGTCCACAGTATTTATGGAATTCATACAACGGAATACGTGTTTCAGCATATTTTCCCTGAAATTAAATAAAATATTAATAGTGTTTGCTTTACAATTGCAACTTGCAAAGTACTCTAATGGACATATCTCTAGCAGCGCGTAGATTATAAATATGCCACTTGCTGAGATGGATACGAGCGAAGCTAACCATTTGCATGAATGACTGAATATATTTCCCATCGGCTGCCACACTGTAAAATGAATTTTGAATTAGACCGTGGGAAAAATTAGTGGAATCCAATGCGTTATGCATTGCTAAGCTTATATCCATTAAGGCTACAGGTAATTAAGAAGAAAATTCCTAAGTGCATATTTCATGGTGGGATTTGCCTAAAAAATTTCATTTTGAATAATAAATATGTGATATGATTCGTTTTGTACGAATGTTGATATGCAAGATTTCTCTGAAGTGAAACCAGCTAACATGACATTAAATATCATAGGACCAACTTATGTTTCTTTCGGCAACTTTTGTTAATAAAAATATCACTTAATGTTAGTTTTCGTAACGATTTAATTGGACAATCGGGCAATCGAATTGAATATAAGACAACTAAGTATAACAAGTAAGAGCGTGCTAAGTTTGGCCGGGCCGAATTTTATATACCCTCCACCATGGACGCGTCTGTCGAGCTCTTTGGGCAGTACCTCTTTCTAGGCAAACAAAGAATAATGAATACGGACGGAGGAGGAGCTATATCAAGTTATAGACCGATTCGGGGCTCAAGAAGCAAAATCGGGAGATCGGTTTATATGGGAGCTGTATCAAGCTATAGATCGATTCTGACCATATTGCACACCTACGTTGAAGGCCATGGGAGGAGCCGTTGTACAAAATTTGTGCCAAATCGGATGAGAATTGCGCTCTCTAGAGGCTCAAGAAGTCAAGGCGGTTTATTTGGCAGCTATATCAGGTTATGGACCGATTTGGACCATACCTAGCACAGTTGTTGGAAGTGATATCAAAATACTATGTGCAAAATTTCAGTCAAACTGGACGAGAATTGCGCCCTCTAGATGCTCAAGAAGTCAAGGCCCAAGATCGGTTTATATGGAAGCTATATCAGGTTAAGGACCGATTTGGACCATACTTCGCACAGTTGTTGGAAGTGATATCAAAACACTATACGCGAAATTTCAGTCAAATAGGATAAGAATTCCGCCTTCTAAAAGCTCAAGATGTCAAGACCCCAGATTTGTTTATATGGCAGCTATAGCAGGTTATGGACCGATTTAAACCATACTCAGCACAGTTGTTGGAAGTGATATCGAAACTATATGCAAAATTTCAGTCAAACGGAACGGGAATTGTGCCCTCTAGAGGCTCAAGAAGTCAAGGCGCAAGATCGGTTTATATGACAGCTATATCAAAACATGTACCGATTTGGCCCATTTATAATCTCAACCGACCTAAAAAATAAGAAGTATTTGCGCAAAATTTCAAGCGGTTAGCTCTACTCTTTCAAAAGTTAGCGTGCTTTCGACAGACAGACGGACGAACGGACGGACGGACGGACAAGGCTAGATCGACTTAAAATATAGCGACGATCAAGAACATATATACTTTATGGGGTCTTGGACGCATATTTCCAGGAGTTACAAACAGAATGACGAAATTTGTATAAACCCATCCTATGGTGGAGGGTATAAAAATTATTGGGGTACGATAAGTATATCAAAACTAACTATATGAGGACCATATTAAACTCAGATATGGGATAGGATACGGTTTGCTCCCTCCGGAACATGAACTGATATGGTCCATTTACAATCCCAACCAACCTATACCAACAAAAAGTATTTGTGCGAAATTTTGAGCGAATAGCCTTATTCGTTCGTATGTCAGCGTGTTTTTGACGAACGGACGGGAATCGCAAGATGCACTTAAAATGTCATGGTGGTCAAGGATATAAGTATTTATAGGGTCTTAGACCTATATTTTGAGGTAATGCAAATGGATTGACTATTTTAGCATAGCGCCATCTTATGGTAAATGCAAATTTACCCATGAAAACCCCATTAAGGAATAGAGGCAAACTTCTCACATATCAATCAGTGCTGGCTGATTCAGCTTTAAAGGGAGTCCGAACCGCGTGCCGCTGTACGACAACTCTTTGGGAAAAGTTTTTACATAGCATAGTACATCACAAGTGTCGCCAGCATTAGGAGGGGATAACCATTCAGGCGTACAGCGCCATAGACGGACATGCTAACCTCTGCGCTACGGTGGCCTCCATTCCCATTCCATCTTATAGTGGAGGGTATACAAATTTGGACTTTTACAAAAGCTAACCATTTTCAGCAGTCAATTTGTGCTATAACAAACAATTGTTTTTTTTTTTTTTTTTAATGTGAAAGACGGAGTTGCGAATCACAGCCTTTTTATCTTTTTTAAAAACAAAATATAAATGAGTATTGCCATAGCTATAGAAAATTGATTATAACTAAGCAGTTCGGTTAAAAAACAGTAAGGAAAGGCAAAAGTCGGGGGGGTGCCGACTGTATAATACCCTACACCTACATTATAAGTACAAAGAGGGAGCTTTATCTAATTTTGAACCGGTTTTGAACGACCTTGGCAGATGTTTTCAGATGACTTATTAAACAATCCGTATTAAGGATAGGTTAGGTTGAAAAGAGGGTGATACGCCCCATACTACTATGGACATACACCTTATGTGCGCTCTAAATACTAAAAAAGTAACCTCGAAAAAGGAAATCTAAGTTAGGAATTCGGTGTTACTTAACAAATCTCTAATTGTTTTCCATGCTACGCGCACCTAAATACCGGTGTTTTTCATCCGCGACAGCCAGGCAATGACATAGGAAATGCTCCAACATCTCATCATCTTCCCCACATGCCCTACACATGCTCGAACTTGCCTCACCGATTTTGCACAACTGTCCCGTTATGATACCAAAAGCTATACTGTCCTTCTTCTTACTTCCTTTCAGTAATAGCCTCATCCTCTCACGATCACGGATCACCCAATACTGTTCGTGACCTTACCTTCCTAACATCCAGCCCTTATAGCAATTTTACTGTCCGTAAAGATGTTCACACTCGACGTCCTCGCGTTAGCATCGCACGTCCTCACGCATACCGTGATCGCCCGGATCTCCGCCTGCAGGACCGTATTATGGTCAGGCAGTCAGTCTAAAACAGATCTCAGTCCCCGGGTTCTCAATGTAGACCCCCAAGACTAACTCTGCCCGCTAGCTTTGATCCATCCGTGTAACATGATCTTCCAGGTGCCAATAATAGGGTTCCGTCAATCCAAGACTGTCCCGTTGGCAGCAGTGCCTCGACCCCAAGTGCCGTCTAAGGTATCCGATCGGAAACATCTTCCTTTCATGTGCAAGACCTTTTCGGCCCAGTGCATAGCTGGTTCGGATCCCTACCCCTAAGAAGTATTAAAACATCGTCTGCGTAGAAGACGGGTTCAAATCCTTCTTCAGTCAGCATACGTAATAGACTATTTATGGTGGTCACCCAAAGTAGTGACGATAAATTGCCCCCTGGGCCACTTTCTGCTTTATATTTATATCATGGGACCCAAAATTTATCCACCAGTTACTTAGCAAATGGTTTATGCAGTCTCTAAGGACCCACTCCACCCGGTGCTGGTCTAAGGAATGGATCAATGTGTCGGTCCGCACATTGTTAAACGCACCCTCGATGTCAATGCAAACCGCCAGAGTGTACATCTTGGCATAGAAGAATTCTTCTAGTTTGTTCACAACCTCGTGCAGGGCTGTCTCCACCGACCTTACCTTGACAAAGGCATGCTGTCTGTATTTAAGCAGTTCGCTGGATTTCCTACTCTTTATCATGGTATCCACAACGCGGTTTATGGTTTTGAGTAGAAAGGCTTATAGGTCTGTAGGCCGTTGGTGTCGCACAAGTTGCCTTGCCGGGCTTGGGTATAAATACCACGCTTGCCGCCTGCCTTTCGGGATATATGAAAGTCTTAGGCACGTTGTGAAAATACAGGCCAAAGGGGCGCTATATAGTCCGCCTCCTTCTGTAGTAATGCTGGAAATATTTCATCAGGTCCGCGTGACTTAAATAGTTTGAAGCTCCTCAAGGCTTCTTTGATCATAAATTCCGTTATGGTAAGCTTTCATTCAACCTCATTATTCCAAGATTTCGGAGTGTCCGTAAGTCCAGTCGTATCCTGTGGAAAATGGATTTTCATCAAAAGCCTCAACATGTCCTCTGTTGTTTTTGCTCTCACTCCCATGTCGCCTACTAACGTTTCAGTTTGGACATGGGTTTTTGAGAGTAACTTTTTCATCTTGGCGGCGTTATTGACGCCATCGGCCTGTTCACAGAAAAGCTTACAGCAGGCACGTTTTGCTGCTCTGGTAATCTTATTGTATTCCTTGAGCCTTGTGTAGTACACATCAAAGTAAAATTCTACTTTTTTGGGCTTCTTGGTAGTAGGTCATTATCTCATCGTCGGCCCCCTGTGTGTTAGGCGGCATTGAGTTCTCAGCCACTGCACTGTCTGATATTTCAACATTAGGATATTTATCCATCCTAGTCTTTCTAATCTCGAGAAAGTTGTGATGGTTCCGTCGTTGGTTCCCTGTTCGTTAGGCTGTGTTGGGGGTCTCGCCCCTGCACTGCCTAATGTTTTAGTATTAGGATCTTTGCTTATTTAAGTCTTCAAAATCTGTTATAAAGTCTACGGACCTCTTTCCCAATGTTTCAAATCTCCCCGGTCATCCTGGGTTTTTCTTGGGCTGATTTCCTTTCTCGAAAAGGACAACTATCCTCGAAAGACTCAACTAATGCAGTCGTAATCCTGTTGACATTGTCGTCTTCTATATTTGGACAATCTAAACTATCTTGCCTAAGTCTCCTTCTGAGTTGTCTTCCGAATTTTGGCCAATTGGTTTTTAACTTATTACGGAAGCTTATCCGATTCGGTGCTGGCCATGCTTTCTTAACCTAATGTAGCAATAGTCTAAAAAGGAATGCTCCTGCTCATCGATTATATTTTCCGGACATATTGTAACACCTTATGGCCAATTAAAGTATTGTCATACCTAAAACCTCCTCTCTAACCCTACTAACAAAGTTAGCAGTATTATCAACATTAAGTGTTATTAGGCAATTAGCATTCAAGAATTCTGCCAGGACTTGGACACTCCTGTTTATGTTGGTACTACCCCACGAAATGTGGTGAGAGTTCGCTACGCACCCTACTAGTACCTCATTTCCTGTCAGTTTTGCTTTCCTCACCATCCGTTGCAGCTTCGACTTAGGTGGCGTTGTCGGAGAGTCGAAAGGCAGATAAAGTGAACAACGCAGGTCCTCGGCCGAGCACCAGAGCTAGCATAGAATTATTGGTTATTGATATGGTTCAGTCCAGAAACTTTGTTCCGGGTCGTCCATGGCTCCTGAATTAAGACAATATGAATCTTGCCCTTGCTGATTTTCTCCGTGAGTAGCTGTCTCGATCCGGTGGAGGTATATCTGGATTACCTCAATCTTTGGTCCTCCATTAGATGGGCTTCTTGGGTATGGGTGATGACCTCATCACCTGCTCCCTGCTTATTAGGCTGCATTGACTTTAGGCTGCTTATTGACTTTAGACTGCTTATTAGGCTGCATTGACTAGTTTTCCAAATCTTGAGTAAATGGGCACTGTCTGATGTTTCAACATTTGGATCGTAATCTTACTTATCTCGAGAAAGTCGTTGAAGGCTCCTGTTCGTTAGGCTGTGTTGGGTCGCCCGCCCCAGCACTGCCTGGTGTTTTAGTATTAGGATCTTTTCTAATCTCAGTCTTCCCAATATTAAGAGAGTTGGTGATAGTTTCGTCGTTGTCCACCCCCCTGTCTATTGGCCCCCTGGCGTTAGTGAGTGTACCGTCACTGCACTGCCTGATGGCTCAATATGAGGATAATTGCCTATCCTAGTCTTCCCAATCTTGAAAAAGACGGCCATGGCCCCGTAGTACCCCATGCCTTTAGTCTTAGCTAAACTTGTCACGGAGGCTTGATCAATGCCCACCACAAGGAGAGTTCCTTTTTATACCCTCCACCATAAGATGGGGGGTATAATAATTTCGTCATTCTGATTGTAACTACTCGAAATATTCGTCTGAGACCCTATAAAGTATATATATTCTTGATCATCGTGAAATTTTATGTCGATCTAGCCATGTCCGTCCGTCTGTCCGTCCGTCTGTCTGTCGAAAGCAGGCTAACTTCCGAAGGAGTAAAGCTAGCAGCTTGAAATTTTGCACAAATACTTCTTATTAGTGTAGGTCGGTTGGTATTGTAAATGGGCCATATCGGTCCATGTTTTGATATAGCTGCCATATAAACCGATCTTGGGTCTTGACTTCTTGAACCTCTAGAGTGCGCAATTCTTATCCGATTGGGATGAAATTTTGCACGACGTGTTTCGTTATTATGTCCATCATTTGTGCCAAGTATGGTTCAAATCGGTCCATAACCTGATATAGCTGCAATATAAACCGATCTGGGGTCTTGACTTCTTGAGCCTCTAGAGTGACAAATCTTATCCAATTTGAATGAATTATGGCACATAGTATTTTGTTATGATATCCAACAACTGTGCCAAATATGGTTCAAATCGGTTCATAACCTGATATAGCTGTCATATAAACAGATCTGGGGACTTGACTTCTTGAGCTTCTAAAGGGTGCAATTCCTATCCGATTAGGCTGAAATTTCGCAAGACGTTTTTTATTGTTACTTTTAACAACTATGTCAAATAAAGTACAAGTCGGTTCATAACCTGATTTAGCTGCCATATAAACCGATCTGGGATCTTGACTTCTTGAGCCCCTAGAGGTTGCAATTATTATCCGATTTGCCTGAAATTTTGTACGACGGATTCTCTCATGACCATTAACATACGTATTTGTTATGGTCTGAATCGGTCTATAGCCTGATACAGCTCCCATTTAAATCGGTCTCTCTATTTTACTTCTTGAGCCCACAAAGAGCGCAATTCTTATTCGATTGGCTGACATTTTACACAGGTCTCCAACATAAATATAATTTAATTGTGGTCCAAACCGGACCATATCTTAATATTGCTCTAATAGCAGAGCAAATCTTTTCTTATATCCTTTTTTTTTGCCTAAGAAGAGATGCCGGGAAAAGAACTCGACAAATACGATCCATGGTGGAGGGTATATAAGATTCGGCCGAACTTAGCACGCTTTTGTTTTTTAACTTGTTCCTTCTCATCCCTGAGGAAAACCTTTCATTTCTCCACCCACATCCTTGATAAAGACCGTCGACTTTGTGAGCTGTGAGATGTCCATCTTTCTCACAATGTAGAGCTTTGCGCTCCAGTGTGGAGTGCGCAAACTTCCAACGAGCTAATTGACGGTATCAATACATTCCGGTGATGCAAAACGCAGCGTTAAGATGTCCCCTCTAAACTCGCAGCTGATTATTCGTATAGGTGGACACCCTTCAGAGTTCAACACATGTTCGATTACCCATTCGTTTACCAAATACCTCACCTTGGACCGACCATCTGGTGGAATCCTACCGGATTCACAGCCGATATCAATCATTGCAAAAGTCATCTCATCTCAGTTGTGCTCCCTTGCCAGGCCGGCGTAAGTCTCAGCGACCAACTTCCCCTTTCGAGATGGCTGTGGCATCCCTTTGGATGTCACAGTCCTCCATGAAGACTCAGGCCAGTGCGCGCTTCCTTGTTCCTGTTCCAACATTGTCTCCCTCCGCAAGACACTGTCTGGAGTCTCCATTGCGGGAGGGCTAGCTTGGTTTTCCCAGAGTACTTGAAAGCGGGAAGCACTTTTTCTTCTTCAGCATTTTAGCAGTGTTCTGCTCTTCGGGATATCTGATTCTCTTTCCAGCTACTGTAGTTATGGAATATTAGTTCTATCCCTTCCTCGACAACAAGTGGTCCGTTTGAAGCATTACTCCCGACTACACGTGCCAAGGCACCAACACCTGTAAGATAGGAGGACAACATTCTACGGTCTGGCGCTATCACCCCAGCTGTTGGGTCTTTGGAGTCCATTTCTAGTCTACTCCAAAAAGGCTTTACGATTTGTTCGTAATAGGTAGTACCTACTCCGCTCCTCAAGGAGGAATATCCGCTCTTTGAGGAGCGGAGTGAGAACATATTCGCTCCACTCAACGCCAACTACAATACATTTTAAAAATATTTTCTTCTAAACAAATTTTAATGAAGTTTTTCGCAACAAACTTAAGCGCAACATTCTCTAATAACAAAACTTCAGCAGGGACCCGTCTACCCTCAAAAAATTTTTTTAAAGACAAAATTAGTTTAAAATTTTTTCTAAAAACAACATTTTAAATACATTTTTTCTAAAGACAATAATTTTATAAAAAAAACAAGTTCTTTTCCCGGCATCTCTTCTTAGGCAAAAAAGTATATAAGAAAAGAGTTACTCTGCTATTAAAACGATATCAAGATATGGTCCGGTTCGGACCACAATTAAATTATTATTGGGGCCTGTGTAAAATTTCAGCCAATTCGTTTAAGAATTGCGCCCATTGGGGCTCACGAAGTAAAATAGAGAGAACGATTTATATGGGATCTGTATCGGGCTATAGACCGATTCAGACCATAATAAACACGTTTGTTGATGGTCATGAGAGGATCCATCGTACAAAATTTCAGGCATATCGGATAATAATTGCGACCTCTAGGGGTCAAGAAGTCAAGATCCCAGATCGGTTTATATGGCAGCTATATCAGGTTATGAATCGATTTGAACCATACTTGGCACAGTTGTTGGATATCATAACGAAATACTTCGTGCAAAAATTCATTTAAATCGGATAAGAATTGTGCCCTCTAGAGGGTCAAGAAGTCAAGACCCAAGATCGGTTTATATGGCAGCTATATCAGGTTATGGACCGATTTGAACCATACTTGGCACAGTTGTTGGGTATCATAACAAAACACGTCGTGCGAAATTCCATTCCAATCGGATAATAATTGCGCACTCTAGAGGCTCAAGAAATAAAGACCCAAGATCGGTTTATATGGTAGCTATATCAGGTTATGGACCGATTTGAACCATACTTGGCACTGTTGTTGGATATAATAAGAAAACACGTGGTGCAAAATTTCATTCCAATCGGATAAGAATTGCGCACTCTAGAGGCTCAAGAAGTCAAGACCCAAGATCGGTTTATATGGCAGCTATATCAGGTTATGAACCGATTTCAACCATACTTGGCACAGTTGTTGGATATCATAACAAAACACGTTGTGCAAAATTTCATTCTGATCGGATAAGAATTGCGCACGCTAGAGGCTCAAGAAGTCAAGACCCAAGATGGGTTTATATGGCAGCTATATCAGGTTATGGTCCGATTTGAACCATACTTGGCAAAGTTGTTGGATATCATAGCAAAACACGTCATGCAAAATTTCGTTCCAATCGGATAAGAATTGCGCACTCTACAGGCTCAAGAAGTCAAGACCCAAGATCGGTTTATATGGCAGCTATATCAAAACATGGACCGATAAGGCCCATTTACAATACCAACCGACCTACACTAATAAGAAGTATTTGTGCAAAATTTCAAGTGGCTAGCTTTACTCCTTCGGAAGTTAGCGTGCTTTCGACAGACAGACGGACGGACGGACGGACGGACGGACGGACGGACAGACGGACGGACATGGCTAGATCGACATAAAATGTCACGACGATTAAGAATATATATACTTTATGGGGTCTCAGACGAATATTTCGAGTAGTTACAAACAGAATGACGAAATTAGTATACCCCCCATCTTATGGTGGAGGGTATAACAAGTAAAAAGGCGTTAAGTACGGCCGGGCCGAACTTTGGATACCCACCACCTCGGGTGTATATGTAAACCACCTTTCATCAAAATTCGGTGAAAATTTCATACCTTATGTCCCATATCAGTTATATCAAAATATGTTCCGATTTGGACCAAATACTAATAAGTACAGAGCTATAACTAAAAATAAACAGATCTGAACCATAAACAACACGGATGTCGAAAAGCCTAACATATGTCACTGTGTCAAATTTCAGTGAAATCGGATTATAAATGCGCCTTTTATGGGGCCAAGACTTTAAATCGAGATATCGGTCTACATGGCAGCTATATCCAAATCTGGACCGATTTGGGCCAAGTTGCAAAAAAATGTAGAAGAGCCTAACACACAGCACTGTCCCAAATTTCGGTGAAATCGGACAATAAATGCCTCTTTTATGGGCCCAAAACCTTAAATCGAGAGATCAGTCTATATGGCAGCTATATTAAAATCTGGACCAATCTAGGCAAAATTGAAAAAGGACTCGAAGGGCCTAACCAAACTCACTGTCTCAAATTTCAGCGACATCGGACTATAAATGCGTCTTTTATGGCCCCAAAACCTAAAGCCTAGATATCGGTCTATGGCAACTATATCCAAATCTGGACTGATCTGTGCGATATTGCAGAAATATGTCAAGGGGATTAACTTAACTCACTGTCCCAAATTCGGGCGACATCGGACTATAAATGAGCATTTTATGGCCCCAAAACCATAAATCAAGAAATCGGTCTATATGGCAGCTTTATCTAAATCTGAACCGATCTGGACCAAATTAAAGAAAGATGTCAAAGGCCCTAACACAACTCACTGTCCCAAAATTTCAGCAAAATCGGATAATAAATGTGGCTTTTATAAGCCTAAGACCCTAAATCGGAGGATCGGTCTATATGGCAGCTATATCCAAATCTAAACCGATCTGAGCCAAATTGACGAAGGATGTCGGTGGGCCTAACACAATTCACTGTCCCAAATTTCAAATTTCCGATATAGCCCATCTTCGAACTTAACCTGCTTATGAACAAAAAAAGAATCTGTGCAAAATTTCAGCTCAATATCTCTATTTGTAAAGACTGTAGCGTGATTTCAACAGACAGACGGACAGACTGACGAACATGACTAGATCGTCTTAGACTTTTACGCTGATCAATAATATATATATTTACTTAAAAGGGTCGGAAATGGATATTTCGATGTGTTGCAAACGGAATGACAAAATGAATATACCCTCATCCTTCGGTGGTGGGTATAAAAGTCAATAAAATTGTTTCTAAAGATTAAATTTGAATTGTTTTTTTTTTAAGGACTAAATTTCAGCGAAAAACTCTCCAAAGACAACCCAACTTCGAGATTATTTTTAAAGATGACGATTTTAAAGGGATTATTATCTAAAGCCAAAATTTCAATAAAATTTTGCATTTGGAAACATTTAGCATAAACATTTCAAAGACTTTTTATTATGCTTATCTGTCCTAAACAACATTTTCCTTAATATTTTTTCTAAAGAAAAATTTCAATAAATATTTTTAAATTGTAATACAATACGCCTGACCCTCGATTTGTCCGATTTTGATGAAATTTTATACATTCCTTTATATTCCTTTTTTTAGAGAATTTATATTGGCGTATCAATCATTTTCGTAATATTTTATGAATATCTAGCGAAGAAAGCTGGATTTAATGGTTTTAGCATAAAATCGAACCTGCTGTCAAGGGAAGTAGGATTATTGCCATAAATTTATTTTGTTAATAATAAAAACCATCAAATGCTACAAGCCAATAAAAAAGATTCCAGAAATCTCACTTCTAAGAATTTGGGAAATTTTTTTCGTTTGATTTTTGGGATATAAACTTTCGACATGCCAATTTTCCCCCAAAACATGACGGAAATTTTGTTGTAACTAGTTTCAGTCGTCCACTTTACGCTGATCCAAATTTTATTAAGATACCTCTTTCCTAACTCGAGCTAGAATTTTTCTAAAGCAGCTCTATTCTTTGGTACTGGGTTAATGCAATTTTTTTAAAGACCGCATCGCAATGTACCCTTTTCAACAGATACAATTTAAGTCATTGTTTAAAACGAAAAGTTACTAAAGGCATCTTTTAGCAAAATTCTTAATGGAATTTTTTTTTTAACAAATATTTTTTATAAGACACTAGCTGACCCGGGCCCGCTCCGCTGCGCTTTCTTTTACTTTATATGGAACAAAAGTTTCCTTGGAATATTTATTTTCGATAATTAAAGATCTTTTAGTGAAATACCGTGCTAACTTGACTAAGAGTTTAACGATATAAGTGCCTTTATCTGAATTCCATATGACCTTAATTGGTCTACGAATTTAAGTTTGGATGTAAGGTGCACTCCATTCTTGAAATACTTTATTTCAGCCCGATATTCTCATGATGTCTGATTTAGTGGTGTTTTCGGGGGAGAGGTGTCCCCCCAGATTCTTTGCCCTGAAAAAATATCAACATCGTGCTCTTCCCTCAAATACCATTTAATTAAACCCCAAATTGCCAATGGCTTAAGAGGAGTTTACAGGATGAGGCGTCCCCCAAACACATGACCCCAAAATAGGTTATCAAATTCGTTTTCTAATCTCAAATACCTTTCATTCGAGCCACAGATTGGCATGGTCGAACATTTTTTTTCCTTTGGGGGTGTTTTAGGAAAGGGGTAAATACATGGTCCTAAATTTGGATATCAAATTCGGATCCTACTCCCAAATACCTTAATATGAGCCCCATATTCCGATGGTCAGTAAAAAATTGCTGTTTGTGGGGTATTTTGGGAAAAGGGTAGACCCCCAGAAATTTGGTCCCGAAAGTTGGTATCAATTCTTGCTCTACCCCCCAAATTCCTTTCAATTAAACCCCCACATTGACGTGGTCGGTAAATATACCCGATCTAGGAGTGTTTTCAGGATTGGGGTGGTCCCCCAAACACTAAACCCGGAAAATATATTAGCAACGTACTCTATTCTCATATATCTATATAGCATTTATTTGAACCCCATATTGCCATTGGCCTCAAAATTGGATATCAAATTCGTTTTCTAATCTCATTTAAACTCCTTATTGCAAAAGTCAGCAAATTTGTCCGGTTTGGGTATTGGCCCTAAAAACTATAAATATTTAGTTTCACACTCTTTAAGACCCACATTGTCTTAGTGAGCAAATACGTCCTATTTGGGGGTTGTTATGGTGGTGGGACGTCCGCTAGACAGTTGGCCCCTAATGTTGATATCAGATACTTGGTCTACTCCCACATACCTTTAATTTGAGCCCCATATTTCCATAGTCGGCAAACATGACCTGCTTGGGTGGTGTTTTGGGAGATGGGCGGCCACTCAGTGAGATGGCCTATCGGATCGTGTTCTACTCTAAAAACCCTTTTATTTGAGCCTCATATTGCAATAGTCAGAAATACTTATTATTTGGGTGGTGTTGTGGGAATAGGGTGGCCCCATAGACACTTTTCTCGAATATTGATATCAAATTCGTGCTTTACTCCCAAAGGCCTTTCATTTGTGTCCCATATTGTCGTGATTGGTCTAAATATATGTTTGGTAGGTTTTAGGGTGGGGCAGCCCCCCTAGGTACCCCATCCGAAATTTGGATGCGAAATTTTTATTTTTAGGGTACTATATGAGAGCACACAAAATTTCGCTTAAATCGCACCACCCGTCTCCGGGATCTGGCTATTCTGAAAATTAGGGTAAGGGGGAGGGTCCGCCCCCTTCAAATACCAAAAAATGTAGTGCCCTATTTTCACCACGGGGTCATTATGCACCATCTGTGAAAATTTCAAAAAAAAACGGTTTAGCCGTTTCTGAGTCTATAAGGAACACACAAACATACAAACAAACACAAATTGATTTTTATATATACGATAATTCTATATTGATATACTCTTGATTTTTTTTTTAATTATTTTAATTGAAATTTTATCTAGAAAAAATTTTATTGAAAAAAAAAAAAAATAAGAGCGTGCCAATTTCGGCCGGGCCGAATCTTATATACCCTCCACCATGGATAGCATCTGTCGAGTTCTTTGAGCAGTACCTCTTTCTAGGCAAACAAAGAATAATGAATATGGACGGAGAAGGAGTAGGAGCTATACAAAGTTATAGTCCGATTCGGAGCTCAATAAGCAAAATCGGGAGATCGGTTTATATGGGAGCTGTGTCAAGCTATAGATCGATTCAGACCATATTGCACACATATGTTGAAGGCCATGGGAGAAGCCGTTGTACAAAATTTGTGCAAAATTGCCAAATGAGAATTGAACGAATTGCCAAATGAGAACTGTGCTCTCTAGAGGCTCAAGATCTCAGTTCGGTTTATATGGCAGCTATAACACGGCATGGACCGATTTGGACCACGTGCTAAATTTCAGCCAAATCGGATAGGAATTGCGCATTCTAAAAGCTCAAGAATTCAAGACCCAAGATCGGTTTACATGGCAGCTTCATCGGGTTATGGACCGATTTGAACCATATTTGGCGCAGTTGTTAAATATTATAACAAAACACGTCATGCAAAATTTCGTTGCAATCGGATAAGAATTGCGCCCTCTAGACGCTCAAGAAGTCAAGATCCTAGATCGCTTTATATGGCATATCAAAACATGGACCGATTTGGCCCATTTACAATCTCAACCGACCTACACCAATAAGAAATATTTGTGCAAAATTTCAAGCGGCTAGCTCTATTCCTTCAAATGTTAGCGTGCTTTCGACAGACGGACGGACACGGCTAGTTCGACTTGTCACGACGATCAAGAATATATATACTTTATGGGGGCTTAGACGCATATTTCGAGGTGTTACAAACAGAATGACGAAATTCTTTAAATAAAATGTTTTGCTTGAAATGAAAAATTTTAAGTATTCGGAAACACAATTTTAAACCCCGGAATGATCACCCAGATTAATTTATATTTTAAAAAAATTATGTCAAATAAAACTATTTAATTTTTTGTGTTGGAATTCCATAATTCACAATACAATATTTAAGGCAATTGATGCGGAGCTTATAATGATTAAGGGACGCAAATTCTAGTAGAAATTTGTTAGATGATGAAGTATTATTTTAAACATTTGAATTTAGAATTTTTAATTTTCTATGTTTTGCGCTAAATTTTTTGGGCTTGAAATTATTTTGTGCAATCGGATATTGTTCGGCTACAGACCAGACAGATTAACCTATAGTCTGCAGCCGAATAATATCCGACTGTATGAATTTTTGAGTTTTCTTCCAAGACAATCTGTTTACAATGAAAAGATTTTGTGAATAATGATTTCCTTATGTGTTATGAATGAAAATCTTTAATGAAATTCGACGAGTCAAATTGCATATTTAGAAGAGGTGGGTATTAAGTGCGTGTTTCACAGTGAAATACAAATGTTCTCCAGGATTGCCTTTTTGAAAAACTACAAAAATTACTGATAAGATAACACTTTTATTAAAAATGTATAATAAATAATGGGAAAGCCCTAATGAATGCCCTAATGAAATGTCTTTTTGCTGCAAAATCTATTATCTACAAAATTTGATTGTAAAAATATTAATTTTCACTGTGAAACACGAACATAATACCCACTATAAGTGAGGAAATGTGTTAAAATTATATTATTTAGCAGACTTTTATCTATGAGAGCAAGTTTTATATTACACTTACATTTGCCGCTGGGTCATTTGACATCAATTAGTGGGCAAAAAAAAAAAGTTTACAACTGCTATAACGTAGAAATTCGTGTTTTTATACCCTACACCATAGGATGGGGGGTATACTAATTTCGTCATTCTGTTTGTAACTACTCAAAATATTCGTCTGAGACCCCGTAAAGTATATATATTTTTGATCGTTGTGTCATTTTATGTCGATATTGCCATGTCCGTCCGTCTGTCCGTCTGTCCGTCCGTCCGCCTGTCTGTCGAAAGCACGCTAACTTCCGAAGGAGTAAAGCTAGCCGCTTGAAATTTTGCACAAATACTTCTTATTAGTGTAGGTCGGTTAATATTGTAAATGGGTCATATAGGTCTATGTTTTGATATAGCTGCCATATAAACCGATCTTGGGTCGTGACTTCTTGAGCCTCTGGAGTGCGCAATTCTTATCCGATTGGAATGAAATTTTGCACGATGTGTTTTGTTATGATATCCAACAACTGTGCCAAGTGTGGTTTAAATCGCTCCATAACCTGATATAGCTGCCATATAAACCGATCTTGGGTCTTGAATTCTTGAGCCTCTAGACTGCGCAATTCTTATCCGATAGGAATGAAATTTCGCACGACGTGTTTTGTTTTGATATCCAACAACTGTGCCAAGTATGGTTCAAATCGTTTCATAACCTGATATAGCTGTCATATAAACCGATCTAGGATCTTGTAAAGGTCGCAATTATTATCCGATTTGCCTGAAATTTTATACGACGGATTCTCTCATGACCATCAACATATATGTTTATTATGGTCTGAATCGGTCTATAGCCCGATACAGCTCCCATATAAATCGATCTCTCTATTTTACTTCTTGAGCCCCCAAAGAGCGCAATTCTTATTCGAATTGGCTGACATATTACACAGGTCTCCAACATATAATTTAATTGTGGTCCAAACCGGACCATATCTTGATATCGCTCTAATAGCAGAGCAAATCTTTTCTTATATCCTGTTTTGCCTAAGAAGAGATGCCTGGAAAAGAACTCGACAAATGCGATCCATGGTGGAGGATATATACGATTCGGCAAGGCCGAATTTAGCACGCTTTTACTTGTTGATTTTTATAACCTCCACCATTGGATGGGGGGTATACTAATTTCGTCATTCTGTTTGTAACTTCTCGAAATATTCGCCTGAGACCCCATAAAGTATATATATTCTTGATCGTCCGATTCCGTCCGTCCGTCTGTCTGTCTGTCGAAAGCACGCTAACTTCCGAAGGGGCAACGCTAGCCGCTTGCAATTTTGCACAAATACTTTATATTGGTGTAGGTCGGTTGGTATTGTAAATGGGCCATATCGGTGTATGTTTTGATATAGCTGCCATATAAACCGATCTTGGGTCTTGACTTCTTGAGCCTCTAGAGGGCGCAATTCTCATCCGATTTGACTGAAATTTTGCACATAGTGTTCTAGTATCAATTTTAACAACTGTGTTAAGTATGGTTCAAATCAGTCTATAAACTGGTATAGCTGCCATATAAACCGATCTGGGATCTTGACTTCTTGAGCCTCTAGAGAGCGCAATTCTTATCCGATTGGAATGAAATTTTGCACGACGTGTTTGGTTATGATATCCAACAAATATGCTAAGTATGATTCAATTCGGTTCATAACCTGATATAGCTGCCATATAAACCGATCTGGGATCTTGATTTCTTGAGCCTCTAGAGGTCGCAATTATTATCCGATTTGCCTGAAATTTTGTACGACGGATCCTCTCATTACCATCAACATACTTGTTTATTATGGTCTGAATCGGTCTATAGCCCGATACAGCTCCCACATAAATCGATCTCTCTATTTTACTTCTTGAGCCCCCAAAGGGCGCAATTCTTATTCGAATTGGCTGACATTTTACAAAGGTCTCCAACATGTAATTTAATTGTGGTCCAAACCGGATCATATCTTGATATCGCTGTAATAGCGGAGCAAATCTTTTCTTATATCATTTTTTGCCTAAGAAGAGATGTCGGGAAAAGTACTCGACAAATGCACTCGATGGTGGAGGGTATATAAGATTCGGCCTAGCCGAACTTAGCACGCTTTTACTTGTTAGTTCTACCACCTCTTCCTATTTTATTGCCAATTAATTAGGAAAACTTATAACTAGGACTTATAAAAACAAATGCAAAATTTTGCCCTTGAACATTCCACTGAGGAACAGGGGCAAACTTCTAACATATCAATGAGTGCAGTCCGATTCAAGTTTAAGCTCAATGATAAGGGGCCTCATTTTTATAGCCGAATAAGAACGTCGTGCCGCAGTGCGACACCTCTTTGGAGAGAAGTTTTACAATGGCATGGTACCTCACATATGTTGCCAGCATTAGGAGGGGAAAACCACCGATGAAAATTTTTGTATCGATGGTGTGGCCAGGATTCGAACCCAGGGGTTCAGCGTCATAGGTTAACATGCTACCATCTGCGCTACGGTGGCCTCCGCCTTATAAAAACATAATGGAAATTGTAATCACAAACGACAATAGTTGGATGCAATCTTCGGCGCCCATTTTTCCCATCAAAAACGGATTTTCGATCGATTTTAATTAAGTTCAGAGAAGAAATTAGCGCCATCATCTACTCAGAATGTAGCTGGTTATTCATAAAAGTTGGTCGAAAATTATTTTCTGAAAAAAATTTATCAAAATACTGAAATTGATTCGCCGAAACTTTCACCATAAAACTTTCACCATAAAAGATTTTCCCAAAGACAACCCCACTTTCAAATATTAAGATTTATAGGCCACTATTAATAGTGTGTTGGCAATCAGTACAAAATTCAGCTGTGACTCTGACGAAATGTCACCGCCGGTCAGTTCCTGCACCAAATAGCTACCACAAGATTAAAAAAAACAAGTAAAAACGTGCTAAGTTCGGCCGGGCCGAATCTTATATACCCTCCACCATGGATCGCATTTGTCGAGTTCTTTCCTGGCATCTCTTCTTAGGCAAAAAAGGATATAAGAAAAGAGTTGCTCTGCTATTAAAACGATATCAAGATATGGTCCGGTTCGGACCACAATTAAATTATATGTATGTTGGAGACCTGTGTAAAATTTCAGCCAATTCGTATAAGAATTGCGTCCATTGGGGCTCACGAAGTAAAATAGAGAGAACGATTTATATGGGATCTGTATCGGGCTATAGAACGATTCAGACCATTATAAACACGTTTGTTGATGGTCATGAGAGGATCCGTCGTACAAAATTTCTGGCATATCGGATAATAATTGCGACCTCTAGGGGTCAAGAAGTCAAGATCCCAGATCGGTTTATATGGCAGCTATATCAGGTAGTATATCAGAAAGTAAAAATAAAATACGTCATGCAAAATTTCAGCCAAATCGGATAGGAATTGCGCCATCTAAAAGCTCAAGAAGTCAAATCCCCAGATCAGTTTATATGACAGCTATATCAGGTTATGGACCGATTTCAACCATACTTGGCACAGTTGTTGGATATTATAACGAAATACTTCGTGCAAAAATTCATTCAAATCGGATAAGAATTGTGCCCTCTAGAGGCTCAAGAAGTCAAGACCCAAGATCGGTTTATATGGCAGCTATATCAGGTTATGGACCGATTTAAACCATACTTGGCACAGTTGTTGGGTATCATAACAAAACACGTCGTGCGAAATTCCATTCCATTCGGATAAGAATTGGGCCCTCTAGAGGCTCAAGAAGTCAAGACCCCAGATCGGTTTATATGGCAGCTATATCAGGTTATGGACCGATTTGAACCATACTTGGCACAGTTGTTGGATATCATAACAAAACACGTCGTGCACAATTTCATTCTGATCGGATAAGAATTGTGCACGCTAGAGGCTCAAGAAGTCAAGACCCAAGATCGGTTTATATGGCAGCTATATCAGGTTATGAACCGATTTGAACCATACTTGGCACAGTTGTTGGATATTATAACAAAACACGTCGTGCAAAATTTCATTTCAATCGGATAAGAATTGCGCACTCTAGAGGCTCAAGAAGTCAAGACCCAAGATCGGTTTATATGGCAGCTATATCAGGTTATGGACCGATTTGAACCATACTTGGCACAGTTGTTGGATATAATAACAAAACACGACGTGCAAAATTTCATTCTGATCGGGTAAGAATTGCGCACGCTACAGGCTCAAGAAGTCAAGACCCCAGATCGGTTTATATGGCAGCTATATCAGGTTATGGACCGATTTGAACTATACTTGGCGCAGTTGTTGGATATCATAACAAAACACGTCATGCAAAAATTCATTCCAATCGGATAAGAATTGCGCACTCTAGAGGCTCAAGAAGTCAAGACCCAAGATCGGTTTATATGGCAGCTATATCAAAACATGGACCGATATGGCCCATTTACAATACCAACCGACCTACACTAATAAGAAGTATTTGTGCAAAATTTCAAGCGGCTAGCTTTACTCCTTCGGAAGTTAGCGTGCTTTCGACAGACAGACGGACGGACGGACGGACGGACGGACGGACGGACGGACGGACGGACAGACGGACGGACATGGCTAGATCGACATAAAATTTCACGACGATCAAGAATATATATACTTTATGGGGTCTCAGACGAATATTTCGAGTAGTTACAAACAGAATGACGAAATTAGTATACCCCCCATCTTATGGTGGAGGGTATAACAAGTAAAAGCGTGCTAAGTTCGGCCGGGCCGAATCTTATATACCCTCCACCATGGATCGCATTTGTCGAGTTCTTTTCCCGGCATCTCTTCTTAGGCAAAAAAGGATATAAGAAAAGAGTTGCTCTGCTATTAAAACGATATCAAGATATGGTCCGGTTCGGACCACAATTAAATTATATGTTGGAGACCTGTGTAAAATTTCAGCCAATTCGTATAAGAATTGCGTCCATTGGGGCTCACGAAGTAAAATAGAGAGAACGATTTATATGGGATCTGTATCGGGCTATAGAACGATTCAGACCATTATAAACACGTTTGTTGATGGTCATGAGAGGATCAGTCGTACAAAATTTCAGGCATATCGGATAATAATTGCGACATCTAGGGGTCAAGAAGTCAAGATCCCAGATCGGTTTATATGGCAGCTATATCGGGTTATGAACCGATTTGAACCTTATTTGACACAGTTGTTGAAAGTAAAAATAAAATACGTCATGCAAAATTTCAGCCAAATCGGATAGGAATTGCGCCCTCTAAAAGCTCAAGAAGTCAAATCCCCAGATGTGTTTATATGACAGCTATATCAGGTTATCGACCGATTTCAACCATACTTGGCACAGTTGTTGGATATCATAACGAAATACTTCGTGCAAAAATTCATTCAAATAGGATAAGAATTGTGCCCTCTAGAGGCTCAAGAAGTCAAGACCCAAGATCGGTTTATATGGCAGCTATATCAGGTTATAAACCGATTTGAACTATACTTGGCACAGTTGTTGGGTATCATAACAAAACACGTCGTGCGAAATTCCATTCCATTCGGATAAGAATTGCGCCCTCTAGAGGCTCAAGAAGTCAAGACCCAAGATCGGTTTATATGGCAGCTAGATCAGGTTATGAACCGATTTGAACCATACTTGGCACAGTTGTTGGATATCATAACAAAACACGTCGTGCACAATTTCATTCTGATCGGATAAGAATTGTGCACGCTAGAGGCTCAAGAAATCAAGACCCAAGATCGGTTTATATGGCAGCTATATCAGGTTATGGGCCGATTTAAACCATACTTGGCACAGTTGTTGGATATCATAACAAAACACGTCGTGCAAAATTTCATTCCTATCGGATAAGAATTGCGCACTCTAGAGGCTCAAGAAGTCAAGACCCAAGATCGGTTTATATGGCAGGTATATCAGGTTATGGACCGATTTGAACCATACTTGGCACCGTGGTTGGATATCATAACAAAACACGACGTGCAAAATTTCATTCAAATCGGGTAAGAATTGCGCACGCTAGAGGCTCAAGAAGTCAAGACCCAAGATCGGTTTATATGGCAGCTATATCAGGTTATCAACCGGTTTCGACCATACTTTGAACAGTTTTTGGATATCATAACAAAACACGTCGTGCAAAAATTCATTGTGATCGGATAAGAATTGCGCACTCTAGAGGCTCAAGAAGTCAAGACCCAAGATCGGTTTATATGGCAGCTATATCAGGTTATGGACCGATTTGAACCATACTTGGCACAGTTGTTGGATATCATAACAAAACACGTCGTGCACAATTTCATTCTGATCGGATAAGAATTGTGCACGCTAGAGGCTCAAGAAATCAAGACCCAAGATCGGTTTATATGGCAGCTATATCAGGTTATGGACCGATTTGAACCATACTTGGCACAGTTGTTGGATATCATAACAAAACACGTCGTGCAAAATTTCATTCCTATCGGATAAGAATTGCGCACTCTAGGGGCTCAAGAAGTCAAGACCCAAGATCGGTTTATATGGCAGCTATATCAGGTTATGGACCGATTTGAACCATACTTGGCACAGTTGTTGGATATAATAACAAAACACGACGTGCAAGATTTCATTCTGATCGGGTAAGAATTGTGCACGCTAGAGGCTCAAGAACTCAAGACCCAAGATAGGTTTATATGGCAGCTATATCAAAACATGGACCGATATGGCCCATTTACAATACCAACCGACCTACACTAATAAGAAGTATTTGTGCAAAATTTCAAGCGGCTAGCTTTACTCCTTCGGAAGTTAGCGTGCTTTCGACAGACGGACGGACGGACGGACGGACGGACGGACGGACGGACGGACGGACGGACGGACATGGCTAGATCGACATAAAATTTCACGACGATCAAGAATATATATACTTTATGGGGTCTTAGACGAATATTTCGAGTAGTTACAAACAGTATGACGAAATTAGTATACCCCCCATCTTATGGTGGAGGGTATAAAAATTAAGTAATTTAACCAATTTCACAGTAACAAAATAATTTTGGCAATTTTCGATTTTGAAAAAATGTGGGGTGAGCCCCCCTCTCCCAAAATAAAATCCTGGATACGTCCCTGATGGGAGCTATATCTTAATCTGAACAGATTTCGACTAAACTTCTTAGATATTGCGGTAGTCGTAGAGGAAAGCGCTGTGCAAAATGTTGACAAGATTGGTCTATAAATGAGCTTGCAATGGCTCTAGAAGTGAAAATCGGGCGATATGCATTGATGGCAGCTAAATATAAATCTGGACCAATTTTACGAAATTTCCCAGTAATATTAGGTTAGGTCTAAGTGGCAGTCTGCCATCAGGCTCACTTAGACGTTTTTGTCCATTGTGATACCAAAGGAACAGAAGAAGGAAGATGCCTTCTAGTTCCTGCCGTTGAACCATCTAGATTGCTTTAAAAAACCCAATAACTTACATTCGCTAAATCAGGCAGATTCTCAAAGAAATGATTACCTAAAGTGGAACTCGTTTTAACTGCTAGTACGGGACAACGGTAATATTGGGTGTTATAAAAAACCCTTGGTTAACAAATGAGCACTTTAATGAAAATTAGTCTGAATCAGACGAACATGTATATGGGAGCTATGTTCAAATCAGAACCGATTTTTATCCAATTTCAATAGATTTCGTCTCTAGACCGAGAAACATGCATGTACAAAATTTTAGGACAATCGGACGTAAATTGCGACCTGTACTTTGTACACAAATTAACATGGATAGACAGAGTTATAATACCCCAGTGGTGGTGTACCACAGTACCACAGTGGTGGTGTAGGGTAAATAAAATGTCTTCTTCTTTCGGCCATTGGAATCTCCTATACACTCCACCATGGATCGCATAGTCAAGTTTTTTGTAAAATTTTTTTTTGTAAGTAGACTAAATGGATATTTTTGTTGTCCATATGTGTTCAAATTCATGTGTTTTCAGTTGTGATTTACAACAGGGATAACTACCAAACCAATGGGTAACACATGTTCTAGAACGCACATAGATAAAAAAAAAGCAAAAGCGTGCTAACTTCGCCCGGGCCGAATCTTATATACCCTCCACCATGGTTCGCATTTGTCGAGTTTTTTCCCGCCATCTCTTCTTAGGCAAAACAAGTTCTTTTCCCGGCATCTCTTCTTAGGCAAAAAAGTATATAAGAAAAGAGTTACTCTGCTATTAAAACGATATCAAGATATGGTCCGGTTCGGACCACAATTAAATTATTATTGGAGGCCTGTGTAAAATTTCAGCCAATTCGTTTAAGAATTGCGCCCATTGGGGCTCACGAAGTAAAATAGAGAGAACGATTTATATGGGATCTGTATCGGGCTATAGACCGATTCAGACCCTAATAAACACGTTTGTTGATGGTCATGAGAGGATCCATCGTACAAAATTCCAGGCATATCGGATAATAATTGCGACCTCTAGGGGTCAAGAAGTCAAGATCCCAGATCGGTTTATATGGCAGCTATATCAGGTTATGAACCGATTTGAACCTTATTTGACCCAGTTGTTGAAAGTAAAAATAAAATACGTCATGCAAAATTTCAGCCAAATCGGATAGGAATTGCGCCCTCTAGAAGCTGAAGAAGTCAAATCCCCAGATCTGTTTATATGAGAGCTATATCAGGTTATGAACCGATTTCAACCATACTTGGCACAGTTGTTGGATATCATAACGAAATACTTCGTGCAAAAATTCATTCAAATCGGATAAGAATTGTGCCCTCTAGAGGGTCAAGAAGTCAAGACCCAAGATCGGTTTATATGACAGCTATATCAGGTTATGGACCGATTTGAACCATACTTGGCACAGTTGTTGGGTATCATAACAGAACACGTCGTGCGAAATTCCATTCCAATCGGATAAGAATTGCGCACTCTAGAGGCTCAAGAAATAAAGACCCAAGATCGGTTTATATGGTAGCTATATCAGGTTATGGACCGATTTGAACCATAATTGGCACTGTTGTTGGATATAATAAGAAAACACGTGGTGCAAAATTTCATTCCAATCGGATAAGAATTGCGCACTCTAGAGGCTCAAGAAGTCAAGACCCAAGATCGGTTTATATGGCAGCTTTATCAGGTTATGGTCCGATTTGAACCATACTTGGCACAGTTGTTGGATATCATAACAAAACACGTTGTGCAAAATTTCATTCTGATCGGATATGAATTGCACACGCTAGAGGCTCAAGAAGTCAAGACCCAAGATCGGTTTATATGGCAGCTATATCAGGTTATGGTCCGATTTGAACCATACTTGGCACAGTTGTTGGATATCATAGCAAAACACGTCATGCAAAATTTCGTTCCAATCGGATAAGAATTGCGCACTCTACAGGCTCAAGAAGTCAAGACCCAAGATCGGTTTATATGGCAGCTATATCAAAACATGGACCGATATGGCCCATTTACAATACCAACCGACCTACACTAATAAGAAGTATTTGTGCAAAATTTCAAGCGGCTAGCTTTACTCCTTCGGAAGTTAGCGTGCTTTCGACAGACAGACGGACGGACGGACGGACAGACGGACGGACATGGCTAGATCGACATAAAATGTCACGACGATCAAGAATATATATACTTTATGGGGTCTCAGACGAATATTTCGAGTAGTTACAAACAGAATGACGAAATTAGTATACCCCCCATCTTATGGTGGAGGGTATAAAAGGATATAAGAAAAGATATGCTCTGCTATTAGAGCGATATCAAGATATGGTCCGGTTTGGACCACAATTAAATTACATGTGGGAGACCTGTGTAAAATGTCAGCCAATTCGAATAAGAATTGCGCCCTTTGGGGACTCAAGAAGTAAAACAGAGAGATCGATTTATATGGGAGCTGTATCGGGCTATAGACCGATTCAGACCATAATAAACACGTATGTTAATGGTCATGAGAGGATCCGTCGTACAAAATTTCAAGCAAATCGGATAAAAATTGCGACCTCTAGAGGCTCAAGAAGTCAAGATCTCAGATCGGTTTATATGGCAGCTATATCGGGTTATGAACCGATTTGAACCTTATTTGACACAGTTGTTGAAAGTAAGACTAAAATACGTCAGGCATAATTTCAGCCAAATCGGATAGGAATTGCGCCCTCTAGAAGCTCAAGAAGTCAAGTCCCTAGATCTGTTTATATGACACCTACAATATATCAGGTTATGAACCGATTTGTACCATACTTGGCACAGTTATTGAATATCATAACAAAATACTTCGTGCAAAATTCATTCAAAACGGATAAGAATTGCGCTCTCTAGATGCTCAGGAAATCAAGACATAAGATCGGTTTATATGACAGCTATATCAGGTTATGAACCGATTTGAACCACTCTTGGCACAGTTGTTGGATATCATAACAAAACACGTCGTGCAAAATGTTATTCCAATCGGATAAGAATTGCGCACTCTAGAGGCTCAAGAAGTCAAAACCCAAGATCGGTTTAATGGCAGCTATATCAAAACATGGACTGATATGGCACATTTACAATACCAACCGACCGTCACTAATAAGAAGTATTTGTGCAAAATTTCAAGCGGCTAGCCTTACTCCTTCGAAAGTTAGCGTGCTTTCGACAGACAGACGGACGTACAGACGAACGGACGGACAGACGGACGGACATGGCTAGGTCGACATAAAATGTCACGACGATCAAGAATATATATACTTTATGGGGTCTCAGACGAATATTTCGAGTAGTTACAAACAGAATGACGAAATTAGTATACCTCCATCCCATGGTGGAGGGTATTAAAACAGATCAACAAAGACAAAGAAAACTTGCAACAATTGTACCAAGTACGTTAAAAATCGGTTTGTAACCTAATTCCCATATAAATCTATCACCCGATAAAATGTCTTGGAAGCACCAATTGTTGTCCGATTTGGCTGAAATTGTTCACCTAGTATTTTGCCATGACTTCCAAAATTCATTGTAAATATTTTCCAAATGGACAATATTCGATATGGATGGAATGAATGTGCTACGTAAACAAAACCCCAAGTTTATTTTTTGGAAATTTTTAGCACAATTTATAGTGGTGGGTTTCCACGGCCAAAGTTAACATGCTTTCACTTGTTTTTTCCCCACCATAAGATGGAAGGTATTCTAATGTTGTCATTTCATTTGTAACATCTTGAAATATTAGTCGTCTTAACGTTCTAAGGCCATCTAATTATGTCCGTCCGTCTGTCTGTGCTAGCTAGATATACTCATGCAATTTTACCCAGAGACTTTTTGTTTATGTTGTTCGTTGGGGATTGCAAATGGGTAGAGATGGGTTTCTTCCGGGTAAATACCTTTTTTGGGTATTTATATTTTTTGCCGATATCGTGGACATACAAATATTTTCCAAACAATTTTTGATGATTTCGTAACCTTTGTATATAAACCTGTTCTTCTGACCTTATAAAATTAGATTTTAGTAATATATAGCCGCTATATAGACCGATCTCAAGACTTAAAGTCTTGAGGCAATAAATTGGTCATTTTTCATCCGATTTGGAAAGTGATTTCTGGTAGACCCCTACCCATTTCTGTGAAGTGTGTTTCATATTGGACTATATTTGGATATATCTGCCCTTAGACCGACCACCCGATCTCCCGATATATGGTATTGAGGCTATAAAGTTCCACTTATTACCCGAATTCGATGAAATTTGGCACAGTGTGTTCTATAATGTGGTCCAGATGTGATATAGACCGATCTCCCGATATAGTGTAATGAGCCTATAAAAGGAGCATTTTTCATCCGATTGGGACAGCGAAATCTGGTGCCCCTCTTAACCTTTTTATTGAATATCATCAAGTTTAGAACATATTTGGATATAGCTGTCATATAGACCGATCTCCCGATATAGAGTATTAAGCCCATAAAAGGAGAATTTTTAATCAGATTTGGATGAAATTTTAAACAGTGTAATTGGAACGGAAGAAGTAAGATGCCTTCTAGTTCCTACCGTTGAGCCATCCAGATCGTTTTGAAAAGCCCAACAACTAGCGAATATTCACATCCGTGGAAAGTGGAACTCCTTCTGACTATTAGTGTAGGACACACACACAGAAGGTGTTCTATAGTCTCTTCTTATTCGATGTCCTCAGAACTTCTGCAAAAGCACGTTTTCCGATTAGACCGTGACATGTCATGTCGGATACAATGACGTCTGTTCTAGCCAACGACGGCAAAGCGATAGACCTCTTTAACTCTAGGTTAGGCCACATAGTTTAAGAATGCTCACAGGCCCTGACAGATATCGCAGGATCGACTTCAAATGTGACGCCGATCAAAAATATATATGGTTAGAATAGGTAATGTTTAAGTGGCAGTCTGCCATCAGAGTCACTTAGACGTTTTTGTCCATTGTGATACCACAGGAACTGAAGAAGGAGGATGGCGCCGTTAAACAATCCAGATCGTTTTAAAAAGCCCAATAACTTGTGAATGTTCACATCCGCTAAATTAGACAGGTTCTCAAAGAAATGAGAACCTAAAGTGGAACTTCTTCTGACTGCTAGTGCGGGACACACACACAGAAAGCGTTCTATAGTCTCTTCTTATTGGATGTATTCACAGCTTCCGCAAAAGTCGTTGCTTGCAACCTTCAGTCTGTCAGCATGTTTCACGATTATACAGTGACCTGTTATGACGGACACATTGACTGAGACTAGAACAGACTAGCCAATGACAGCAAAGCAGTAGACCTCTTCAAGTCTAGATTAGGCCTAAACAGCTCACAGCCCCCTATTTGTGACCATATATCATTCGTTGTCCTTCGGGCCTGGTCCTGGAAACTAAGCTTACATGTCGCAAGGGGCATACCCACAGATTTCTGTATCACTAGAATGTAAAGGGTAGTTCCTAGTCTCGAAAGCTCGTCCGCTATACAGTTCCCTGGGATATTTATGTGCCCCTGCACCCAGAATAGATGAATTATGAACTGTTCAGCCATCTCGTTAAGAGATCTGCGACAGTCGAGGGCGGCTTTTGTGTTCAGAAATACTTTCTCCAGGGATTTGATTGCTGCCTGGCTGTCTGAAAAAAATATTAATACCAGTCATCGAAATGAAATTATATCTTAGCCATTTCACCACTTCCTTAATTACAAGGACCTCTGCTTGATACACACTGCAGTGGTCGAGTAACCTTTTCGATATGACTAGTTCTAGATATTTATAGCACACCCCAATGCCCGCTTGGTCCTTTAGTTTGGAACCATCCGTATAGAAGTCTATGCAACTTCGATTACCAGGAAAATCGTAATTCCAATCGGTTCTATCAGGAATAGTGACACAGTAATTTTAATCAAAAGGCGGCTCGCACTGCCTGGAACATCGGATATTGTATAAAGGATAACATAGTGTTCGTAGCAGCCACATGACCAATGATAAAGCTCCTTCAACCTCACGTCAGTGGTCGCTACAATTTAGGTAGCCACAATGTCCAGAGGCATAGGTTAGGTTGAAAAGAGGGTGCAGATATTAATCCGCCTACGGACATGCACCTAAGCCAGTAATCGGCTTGTTTTGCGTTCTAAAAACTATAAAGTCACCCCAAAATTTTTATACCCTCCACCATAAGACGGGGGGTATACTAATTTCGTCATTCTGTTTGTAACTACTCGAAATATTCGTCTGAGACCCCATAAAGTATATATATTCTTGATCGTCGTGACATTTTATGTCGATCTAGCCATGTCCGTCCGTCTGTCCGTCCGTCCGTCCGTCTGTCTGTCGAAAGCACGCTAACTTCCGAAGGAGTAAAGCTAGCCGCTTGAAATTTTGCACAAATACTTCTTATTAGTGTAGGTCGGTTGGTATTGTAAATGGGCCATATCGGTCCATGTTTTGATATAGCTGCCATATAAACCGATCTTGGGTCTTGACTTCTTGAGCCTGTAGAGTGCGCAATTCTTATCCGATTGGAACGAAATTTTGCATGACGTGTTTTGCTATGATATCCAACAATTGTGCCAAGTATGGTTCAAATCGGACCATAACCTGATATAGCTGCCATATAAACCGATCTTGGGTCTTGACTTCTTGAGCCTCTAGCGTGCGCAATTCTTATCCGATCAGAATGAAATTTTGCACAACGTGTTTTGTTATTATATCCAACAACAGTGCCAAGTATGGTTCAAATCGGTCCATAACCTGATATAGCTACCATATAAACCGATCTTGGGTCTTTATTTCTTGAGCCTCTAGAGTGCGCAATACTTATCCGATTGGAATGGAATTTCGCACGACGTGTTTTGTTATGATACCCAACAACTGTGCCAAGTATGGTTCAAATCGGTCCATAACCTGATATAGCTGCCATATAAACCGATCTTGGGTCTTGACTTCTTGAGCCTCTAGAGTGCGCAATTCTTATCCGATTGGAATGAAATTTTGCACCACGTGTTTTCTTATTATATCCAACAACAGTGCCAAGTATGGTTCAAATCGGTCCATAACCTGATATAGCTGCCATATAAACCGATCTTGGGTCTTGACTTCTTGACCCTCTAGAGGGCACAATTCTTATCCGATTTGAATGAATTTTTGCACGAAGTATTTCGTTATGATATCCAACAACTGTGCCAAGTATGGTTGAAATCGGTTCATAAACTGATATAGCTGTCATGTAAACAGATCTGGGGATTTGCTTTTTGAGCTTCTAGAGGGCGCAATTCCTATCCGATTTGGCTGAAATTTTGCATGACGTATTTTATTTTTACTTTCAACAACTGGGTCAAATAAGGTTCAAATCGGTTCATAACCTGATATAGCTGCCATATAAACCGATCTGGGATCTTGACTTCTTGACCCCTAGAGGTCGCAATTATTATCCGATATGCCTGAAATTTTGTACGATGGATCCTCTCATGACCATCAACAAACGTGTTTATTATGGTCTGAATCGGTCTATAGCCCGATACAGATCCCATATAAATCGTTCTCTCTATTTTACTTCGTGAGCCCCAATGGGCGCAATTCTTAAACGAATTGGCTGAAATTTTACACAGGCCTCCAATAATAATTTAATTGTGGTCCGAACCGGACCATATCTTGATATCGTTTTAATAGCAGAGTAACTCTTTTCTTATATCATTTTTTGCCTAAGAAGAGATGCCGGGAAAAGAACTTGACAAATGCGATCCATGGTGGAGGGTATATAAGATTCGGCCCGGCCGAACTTAGCACGCTTTTACTTGTTTTTTTTTTCAGTTGGTTCATGTCTGATATTGTATCTCCCTAAGTGCTGGTATCTGTTATACGCGAAAGCCGGGCTATGACAAAGGAAATGCTCCAACATCTCATCATTCGCACCGATTATGTAAAATCGTGTCCCGTTATGATACCAATAGATACTGACCCCCTTCTTGCTTCCTTTCAGTAATAGCTTCGTCTTCTCACGATCTGGATCCCCCATCTGCTGGTATCTGTTATACGCGAAAGCCGGGCTATGACAAAGGAAATGCTCCAACATCTCATCATTCGCACCGATTATGTAAAATCGTGTCCCGTTATGATACCAATAGATACTGACCCCCTTCTTGCTTCCTTTCAGTAATAGCTTCGTCTTCTCACGATCTGGATCCCCCATAGGATCTTCGCCGTCCTACCGACCGTTTCGCTATTTCACAATGTTGCATGCACATTCGTCGCGCACTCTCTTAACTCGGACTGCTTCGACCCGAAAGGCTTCGGGTTAACCAAGTTTATTGACGGCAGTCCTCTGGCCTTCACCGCCAAATCGTCTGCCCTTTCATTTCCCCTTACTCCGTTATGGCCCGTCACCCAAACGATCTGGATTTTCCATCCTCACAGAAGGCGTTAATCTCCTTCTTACACTGCAAGACTGTTCGTGACCTTACCGTCCTGGTTGTTATTGCCCTTATGACAATTTTACTGTCGGTAAAGATGTTCACACTCGACGTCCTCGCGTTAGCACCACACCACTTCACGGATACCGTGATCGCCCGGATCTCCGCCTGCAGGACCGTATTTTTGTCAGGCAGTCTACAACAGATGTCAGTCCCTGGGTTTTCAATATAAACCCCCAGGCCCACTCTGTCCTCTAGCTTTGATCCATCCGTGTAACATGACCTTGAGATGGCAATACTAGGGTTCCGTCAATCCAAGACTGTGCCGATGGCAGCAGTGCTCGCACTCAACTTCAAGGTTCATCTCAGGTATCCGGTCGGAAACCTCTTCCCTTCCTTCCGCGATGGTATGAGCTGCTCCCATCCACAATCCATTCCACCATCGCCTTAAGTCTCATAGGCGCAATGGCTGCCTCAAACTTAATCTGTATTTCAATGGGTCGGATATCTAGTACAGTCTCCAGTGGCCTAGCGGGCGTGGTCCTCATCGCTCCGCCTATCCCAAGACAATATGTTCTCTGAACCTGTTGTATGGACCTTATGTTGCACTTGTTCTCCATAGCAGTTCACCAAACTACTGAGGCGTAAGTAAGTATTGGTCTAATCATGCTCCTGTAGAGCCAGTGGACTATCCTCGGATTCAGGCTGATTTCGAGCCTACGGCCCTCTACATAGTGCCCAACATCTGTGAGCCTTCTCAGTACGCTCCTGAATGTGACACTTTAAATTCAGTTTCCTGTCCAAGATCACACCTAAGTATTTCACCATGTCAGATATCAAAAGCGACTTATTGAGGAAATGAGGTGCGTTAAATTGGCCCACCTTTGTCTTCCTCGTGAACAGGCATGTTTCAGTCTTTTTGTATTAACATTGAGACCTTAGGTCTAGCTCAGTCATATACCCTATGCAAGACCTTTTCCGCCGTTCTGCATATTTTCAAATATATATATTCAAATATATATTCATAAATATATATGGCGATATAATGCCCCCCTGTGGCGTGCCATGTGCCTAACATAACTCACTGTCCCTATTTTCAGCAAAATCGGATAATAACTGTGGCGTTTATGGTCCAAATACCTTAAATCGAGAGATCGATCTATATGACAGCTGTATCTTAATCTGAACCGATCTGGGTCAAATTGAAAAAAGATTTCGATGTGCCTAACAAAACCTACTGTCCCAAATTTCAACGAAATCGAATAATAAATGTGACTTTTATAGGCCTAAGACCTTACATCGACAGATCGGTGTATATGAGGGCTATATCAACATATTGTCCGATATAGCCCAACTTCGAACTTGTCCTGCCTGGGGACAGAAAAAGATCTGTGCAAATTGTCAGCTCAAAATCTCTATTTTTAGAGACTGTAGCGTGATTTCAACAGACAGACAAACTGACGTGGCTTGATCATCTTAAATTTTTATGACGATCAAGAATATATATACTTTGTAGGGTCGGAAACTAGGATGGAAATTATTAATTTTGAAATGGTACTAAAAAGGTACTTTTTGGACCGAAAGAGCACATTTTCTTGTACAAAGATTTCACTTTTTGTTTGCCTGTTAGGGGAGGATCATTGTTTTATGATGCGTTAAATTCTCATTCTATACAAGCTTAATGATCCATTTTTCTACGAAATAGAAAATGAAAGCCAAAATGATGCATTAAATTCTCATTCTATACAAGCTCTATTTTTCTATTTCTATTTTTCTACGAAATAGAAAATCAATCATATCTCTCTGGGAAACTTCTGCCTTACATATTACACAGTACAAGAGCCAATCAGAGGTGTGGGATATTCCAAGTTATGGTGAAGCAGACCCCAAAAGAGTTCTCAGAACAAAAATTTTTAGGCCCTTTATGTATAACCCTAACGGAACACAAAGCTTCCACATCTTTTGCGATATATCCGAGATTAAATCAGCGATGACATTTTTGATTGTACTTTGAAAGAAAAAACTTCTCCCCAAAGAGGTGTCATACCGCGCCACGGCATTCGGACTAGGCTATAAAAAGGAGATCTCTTATCATTGAGCTTAAACTTGAGTCGAACAGCACTCATTGCTATGAGAGAAGTTTTCCTCTGTTCCTTAATACGAGAATGTAGAATGTTCATTGGCAAATTTGCATTACATTGATAGTAGTCCAAAAATACAAATTTCGAACGCCCTAACCCCAAAATCTCCAAACAAACATATAGACCGATCGGTACTTTATGAGATCTAAACTTTGAAAGGAAATCACGTCTATATAAGATAGACAAGTGTCAGGGCCCCCGATACGCTCCTAAAGTTTTCTGGAAGCGCAATTATTCAATTATGGCGACTAAATAGAAGCTGATATTGCCATTTGCAATCCCCCAACGATTCGCAAATTTGACAGTCGAACGGCTAACACGTGAATATCCCCATTTTATCGTGGCTTGTTGCATAAAGTGATAAATAAGGCTTGAAAACATCCGAATTGTTCGAAAAATTAGTAGTGCTTGAAAAGGTACTAAATCGATCGCGGGAGTACAACTGTACTATTCGAGTGAAAAAATATTGAAATAAGTTCTATAGTGCTGACTTTTCCATCCCTGGTCGGAAATAGCAAAATGAATACACCCCATTCTTCGGTGATGGGTGTAAAAACGTATCCATACCGCATTTTTGGCTTGTAAAACATTTGGTAAGTTTGGTTCCGGTTTGGTAGGATTTAAATTTTTTCTTAAATCTTTACAAAATGTTGTATCCAATTTTTATTTGACGTCTCAATTTCATCAAAATCGATCCTGATTTAGATGTAGCCCCGTTCTTAACAAATTTTGGGTGTGAGGTGTTTTATTTGCCACCACAGTATGTGTGCAAATTTCCTTAAAATCGGTCGAGTTTTAGATAGAGCTACCATATATATCTTTCAACGGATATGGACTTTACTAATGGACTGTCCCAATCTGCAAGCTTTTTTGCAAATCTTTCGAAAATTATTTAATATTTAAAACGAACGACTGTAGCTGTCCTTCAATTTCAATTCGAAGAAAAAATTCTTTATTCAAAACCAGCTATCTGGCGACTAAAAAACTAAAAGCTAGTAGAATGTCTATTGCTGCAGACAAAGCAGAAAACAGAAACATCATAATTAAGTTGTACAGTAAATTATTGCTGTGAGTATATTTCGCATAGGCATTAGAAATTCTGCATACTAAACAGCGGTCATATGTTGTTGTTATTATTACACCGTTAGCAGTATTTGCATATCGTAGGAACGCATGAAATTGATATGAGCAAAACCACTGTATGCAAAACCACCTATGGTTCACCGTACATTCTTAAAAAATTTAGCACGAAGTCGGAATACGTGTACAAAATTTCATCAAAATCAGTACAATTTAAATATGGCTTCCATGTACATCTTTCATCCGATATGGCCTTTGAACCCTGTAGAAAGCCATTATTTGTGTCTAATCGTAGGGAAATCTTACAATTCGATATTTCAATAGCTTGGCAAAATAAGAGTCCGGGTAGATTTGGCCATAGGTTCTATATAGTTAGTTCCGCTCGACTTTTGCCTCTCTTACTAGTTTTTTATTGGTTGCCCAAAAAGTAATTGCGGATTTTTTAAAAGAAAGTAAATGCATTTTTAATGAAACTTAGAATGAACTTTAATCAAATATACTTTTTTACACTTTTTTTCTAAAGCAAGCTAAAAGTAACAGCTGATAACTGACAGAAGAAAGAATGCAATTACAGAGTCACAAGCTGTGAAAAAATTTCTCAACCCCGAATATATGAAAAATCCGCAATTACTTTTTGGGCAACCCAATATATACCCTACACCATAGGATGTGGTATACTAATTCCATTATTCCGTTTGTAACACATTCAAATATTGATCATCTTGACATTCTAAGTCGATTTAGCTGTGTCCGTTCTTCTTTTGAAAGCGCTCTAACTTTCGAAGGAATAGAGCACAAATACTTCCTATAAGTGTAGGTCGGTTGGAATATAGCTTGACTTCTAGAGCTTCTAGTGGACGCAAATATTATCAGATTTGGCTGAAATTTCGTATAAAATGTGTCGTTGTGACTTCCACCAACTATGCCAAGTTTGGTCTAAATCGGTTCGAAACCTGATATAGCTCCCATATAAATCGATTTCCTGAGAATACTTCTTAAGCCAGTAAAGAGAGTAATTTTTATCCGATTTGGTTAAAATTTTGTACAATAATTTTCCCTATTGTCAGTATAAGTCCTTCTTGGGTGTGGTGGACCCCCTGAGACTTGGTCCCAAAAGTGAAAGTCAATTTCGTGTTCTACTCCCAAAGACCTTTCAAGTAAGATCCATGAAAGTAGTCGCGTATGCTGATGACGTGGCAATTGCGGTTAGGGGAAAGTTTCCCAGCACTCTAAGAGATATACTTCAGGAAGCTCTACGTGCACAGCAAAGTGGGCTACCGAAAGAGGTCTGGTTATAAATCCGTGCAAGACAGAAGTAGTTATTTTCAGCAGGAGATACAAGTAGCCTATAGTAGAACCTGTCTCCTTGGGTGGAGAGAATGTTCCATTTACCGAAAGCGCAAAATGCCTGGATGTTTTGCTGGACAGGAAATTGAACTTCAAATCCAACATTTTGGAAAGGGCAAGAAAGGCCACTCTTGCCCTATACACCTGCAAAAGATCCATTGGCAAATGTTGGCGATTTAGACCGCGTGTCATACATTGGGGATATACTGCAGTTATAAGACCTATAATGCTATATGGTGTTGTGGTCTGGTGGTCGGCGCTTCAAAAATCCACCTACTGCTCAATACTTAACCGGATCCAAAGGATGGCTTGTTTTTGCATCATAGTTGCACTGAGGACGTCACCATTTGATGCACTGAATTTAATGCTACATCTTATGCCTCTCGACATTGTGGCTACCCAAATTGCAGCGACCACTGCCGTAAGGTTAAGGAAGCATTCTCATTGGTCATGTGGTGGCTGCGGACACTGTGTTATCCTTGATACCATATCCGATGTTCCAGGCAGTGTGAATTACACCCTACCTGAGCCGTTTTTTGATGAAAAGTACTGTACCATTACTCCTGATAGAACCGATTGGATCTACGATATCCCTGATAACAGAAAATATTGGTAACAATGGTAACTGGTAACAAGAGTTACATAGACTTCTATACGGATGGTTCCAAACCAAACGACCTTTGGGGTGTACTCTAAATATCTAGAACTGGTCATATAGAAAACGTATCCCGATCACTGCAGTGTGTATCAAGCCGAGGTCCTTGCAATTAGGGAAGTGGTGGAATGGCTAAGATATAATTTCATTACGACCATTGGCATAAATATCTTCTCAGACAGCCCTTAAATCCCTGTAGAACGTATTCCTGAACACAAAAGCCGCCCTCTACTGTAGCAGATCTCTCAACGAGATGGCTGAACAGTACAAAATCCACCTGTTCTGGATGCCGGGCCAAATAATTATCCCAGGGAATTGTTAAGCAGACGAGCTTGACAGACTAGGAACTACCTTACACACTCCAGGGACACTGTAATCTGTGAGTATGCCTCTAGTGACATGTAAGCTAAGTTTTCACGACCAGGCCCGAAGGGCAACGAATGATAGATGGTCATATGGAGGGGCTGTGAGCATTCCTAAACTATGTGGCCTCATCTAGATTTGAAGATGATGAGGCCACATAAACCTAACCTAAGATCCATATTGACATTGTCGGTAAATATACTCGATTTGAGGGGTGTTTATGGGGAGGGGTGACCACGAAACACTTATGTCATATATGAGATTAGTTTTCTACTCTCAAATACCTTATATATGATTCCCATATTGTAGTGATTGGTCTATAAATCCGTTTGGCGGGTTTTGGAGGTGAGCGGGCCTCCTAGGCACCCCACCTCAGATTTTGATACCAATTTTTTTTTTATATCTAAACCGCAACCGATTTCGGGAAAACGCTCTGATATAGTGGTAGTCGTCGAGGAAAGCGTTATACAAAATGTTGGCAAGATTGGTCAATAAATGCTCTTGCAGTGGCTCTTGGGGTGAAAATCTGGCGATATACATATATGACAGCTACATCTAAATCTAAACCGATTTCCATGAAATCCGCCATAAATATTGAGAGTCAAGAAAAAATCCTTCCTGCTGAATTTCGAGAAAATCGGTTAACAAAAGACCATTTTATTGCAATATTACTACAAATCGGACGAACATATTGTATATATGCGAGCTATATCTAAATCTGAAACGATTTTGACCAAACTCTATATTTATTGTGGTAGTCGTCGAGGAAAGTGTTTTGTACTATTTGGGCAAGATTGGTCAATAAATTTGCTTGCAGACCTATATGAGAGCTACAATATATCTAAACCTGAACCGATTTCCATGAAATTCACCAGTATAGTCGGTAGTCCTTCCTGCCAAATTCCGAGAGAATCGGTAAAGAAATGACCATTTTATTGCATTATTACTGAAAATCGGACGAACATATATATGGGAGCTATATCCAGATCTGAACCGATTTTTTCCAATTTCAATAAGCTTCGTCTCTAGGCCAAAAAACATGCCTGTAACAAATTTGAAGACGATCAGATAAAACCTGCGGCCTGTACTTTGTACACAGACGGAGAGACAGACGGGCGGACAGACAGACAGACGGACATAGCTAAATCGAATCAGAAAGTGATTCTGAGTCGATCGGTATACTTATCAACGGGTGTATCTCTCTTCCTTTTGGGTGTTACAAACAAATTCACTAAGTTATAATACCCTGTACCACAGTAGTGGTGTAGTGTACAACAAGTAAAAGCGTCGGGCCGAATCTTATATACCCTCCACCATGGAGCGCATTTATCGAGTTCTTTTCCCGGCATCTCTTCTTAGGCAAAAAAGGATATAAGAAAAGATTTGCTCTGCTATTAGAGCGATATCTATATATGATCCGGTTTAGACCATAATTAAATTATATGTTGGAGACCTGTGTAAAATGTCAGCCAATTCGAATAAGAATTGCGCCCTTTGGGGGCTCAAGAAGTAAAATAGAGAGATCGATTTATATGGGAGCTGTATCGGGCTATAGACCGATTCAGACCATAATAAACACGTATGTTGATGGTCATGAGAGAATCCGTCGTACAAAATTTCAGGCAAATAGGATAATAATTGCGACCTCTAGAGGCTCAAGAAGTCAAGATCCCAGATCGGATTATATGGCAGCTATATCAGGTTATCAACCGATTTGAACCATACTTGGAACAGTTGTTGGATATCATAACAAAATACTACGTGCAAAAATTCATTCCAATCGGATAAGAATTGCGCCCTCTTGAAGCTCAAGTAGTCAAGACCCAAGATCGGTTTATATGACAGCTATATCAGATTATGAACCGATTTGGCACAGACGTTGGATATCATAACAAAACACGTCGTGCAAAATTTGATTCCAATCAGATAAGAAGTGCGCACTCTAGAGGCTCAAGAAGTCAAGACCCAAGATCGGTTTATATGGCAGCTATATCAAAATATCGACCGATATGGCCCATTTACAATACCAACTGACCTACACTAATGAGAAGTATTTGGTCAAAATTTCAAGCGGCTAGCTTTACTCCTTCGGAAGTTAGCGTGCTTTCGACAGACAGACGGGCAGACGGACGGACGGACATGGCTAGATCGACATAAGATGTTACGACGATCAAGAATATATGTACTTTATGGGGTCTCAGACGAATATTTCGAGTAGTTACAAACAGAATGACGAAATTAGTATACCCCCCATCCTATGGTGGAGGGAATAAAAATAAATTTATGGCGATAAGACAGCAGGCAAGGTAGCCAGTATTTTTCCGTCCTTGTCCCAAAATTTCGAATCCTTTGTCCCTAAAAATCCCCAATTTCAAGTGAATATCCCCAAAACTGAAGGCCAAACCGCCTAAGAACGGGTTTTACGTGACGACCCGTTTATATCTTTTTTGAAGTTGCAAAAACTGGGTAGCGATATAGGGTCTGCTTTTTTTAGCATTATACATTCAATGCAAGTCGGGTGTACTGGAAAGATAACGATTACCAAGTTGGTTTGGCTAAATTTTTATCGGTATCATGCAATAACAGTCGATAACAAGTGCTTAGCATTGTAGTGTACAAAAAACTGGGTAATCTTTAATTGGGACAGTTGGTGTGTTTAATTTGTATCCTATCCAGTGTAAATCATATGTTCTGGATAGAATTTCAATGCAAACTTTTCATGGATAGTTATCGATAAATGCGATTTCAGATAATAATAACCTTTCAATCGCGTTTTGCACTATAAAGTACTGAAATACACCAAGTATAACTTGGTACAAATCCAAATATTTATCAAAAATTACTATAACAATCAGCAATGGTAAAAACGAAATTTTTAACAAAAAATTTCTCCCAAAAAATTCCCAATTCTTTTTCCGAATCCCCACCAAATCCCCAAGCCCTCAGTCAAAAAAATAGTCCCCAATTTCAAAAATAAATCCCCAATTTGGGGAGGAATCGGCAACACTGCCATCAGGTGTTATTTTATGTCTATATTTCTTTGCCAAATGTTTATAAAATATTAAAATTAGATTTTTTTTTGTAAATATATTATGGCTTACGAAACGAAAAGAAAATATTTTTTGTTGCAAAAATTTTCAATTTGTCTTTAAAAAAACTTTTGTTAGAAAAATTTAAAAAAATCATCGTCAATCTAAATACTCTAAATTATGAATAGGTTGCCCAAAAAGTAATTGTCGATAATATATTGGGTTGCCCAAAAAGTAATTGCGGATTTTTCATATAGTCGGCGTTGAAAATTTTTTCACAGCTTGTGACTCTGTAATTGCATTCTTTCTTCTGTCAGTTATCAGCTGTTATTTTTAGCTTGCTTTAGAAAAAAAGTGCGCGAAATTTTGTTCACATTTGTTTGTTTGGCGTCAATTTTAATATGGGTACCACATGTATTGAAAAAAATTCATTTAACAAACCGAATCAACGCTTGTGATATGCACCTTAAACGCAATGAATTCGATCCGTTTTTAAAACGAATCATAACTGGAGATGAAAAATGGATTGTTTACAACAACGTTAGTCGAAAACGATCATAGTCCAAGCATGGTGAACCAGCTCAAACCACTTCAAAGGCTGATATCCACCAAAAGAAGGTTATACTGTCTGCTTGGTGGGATTGGAAGGGTGTGGTATATTTTGAGCTGCTTCCAAGGAACCAAACGATTAATTCGGATGTTTAATGTCAACAATTGGACAAATTGAATACAGCCATCAAGGAGAAGCGACCAGAATTGGTCAATCGTAATGGTGTCATATTCCACCAGGATAACGCTAAACCGCACACATCTTTGGTCACTCGCCAAAAACTGAGTGAGCTTCGCTGGGAACTTTTGATGCATCCATCATATAGCCCTGATCTTGCACCATCAGACTACCATTTATTTCGATCTTTGCAGAACTCCTTAAATGGTAAAACTTTCGGCAATGATGAGGCTATAAAATCGCACTTGGTTCAGTTTTTTGCAGATAAAGGCCAGAAGTTCTATGAGCGTGGAATACTAAATTTGCCAGGTCGTAATCCTTTTGATATTGTTGTCCATGACTTCTTTGATTGACAATCTAAATTATCTTCCCCAAGCTTTCTTCTGCGTAGTCTTTCGTCCAGTTGGTTTTCAACTTATTACGGATTCTTATCGGATTCGGTTCTGGCCGTGCTATTCTAAACATAACGTAGCAATGGTCAGAGAAAAAATGCTCCATGGAGACACTGCAAACCGAACCTCATCGATTAGATATTACTCCCTAATGCTATCACAAAGGAAGAAGTGTTACCAATATTAAGTGTTATTGGGTCGTTTGTATTCAAGACTCCTGCTAGAGCTTAGCCCCACTTATTTATGTTGGTACTCCCCTACAAAATGTGGTAAGAGGTCGCACTCTGTCTGGTTTGCTTTCCTCACCAGCCGTTGCAGCTCCGACGTGGGTGGCGGTGTCGGATTGTCGAAACGCAGATAAAGTGATGCCATGTATAATCCACAGTCTCTCAGTCTCATGACTGTTGCAAATACATAATTTGAATAATACATAATTTAAATTTTATGACAAATAACGCAGGTCCTCGGCCGAGTTCCAGTGTTAGCATAGAATAATTGGTAGTTCATATGGTTCCGTCCAGAAACCTTGTTCCGGGTCGTCCATGGCTCCTGAATTAAGACAATATGAATCTTGGCCTTACAGATTTTCTCCATAAGAGAGTGAGTAGCTGTCTCGCTCCGGTGGAGGTATATCTGGATGACCTCAATCATTGGTCTTCCATCCGATTCGGATGCGATGACTATTTCATTGACACTGTCGATGTCTGAATCTGAATTGGAAACACCACCTTTTCTTAAAGGCTGAGGACGAACTGTGCATCCCTCTGGACTATCCGTTTCCTCCTCATTAATGAGTCTGACGACTGGTTACGGGTTTGAAGCATTACTCTCGACTACAAGTGCCATAGCACCAACACAAATAGGAGGGGCGGACAACATGCTACGGTCTGATGCCATCATTGCAGCTGTAGGGTTTTTATGGAGTCCGTTTTGAGCCTACTTCTGAAAAGCTTTAAAATTGTTCGTGATAGGTGCCTATTCCGAGAAATTTTTCGTCGAGGAGCGAAATGAAAACACGTCTGCTCCTATCAACGGTTACAAAGTAAGTCGACTTAGTCATGTCCGTCTGTATGTCTGTCGAAAGCACACTTACTTTTGAAGGAGTAAAGATATGTGATTGAAATGTTTACAGATACTTCTTATTAGTGTAAGTCAGATGCCGCTTCTATTTTGCATAAGTAAGCTCGTAGTCCTATGTATGCCGTTTTGATACCGAAAGCTATACTGATATCCTTCTTACTTCCTTTCAGTTATAGCCTTGTCTTCTCACAATCCAGATATCGTCGTTGTACCTCGAACTGCGTCGATCCGATAGACTATTCATTGCTGGAGAGTTAAAACCTTCGAAAGACGTATTCAGCCCGTACTGAAAAACATGGACGGTTTAAACATACTAAACCACACCATCTCCTCCTATCCCCCGGGGCCCACTCTGTCCATTAATTCGAGTAGCATGAAATACCAGTTAGCAATACGATAGTTTCGTCAATCCAAGACTGTGCCGCTGGCAGCAGTTCGTTGAACTCGACATCAAGTGTCGTCTCAGGTATCTGATCCCAAACCTCTTCTTTTCCTTCTAACGTCGCCTTGTAGCGATGGCGTGACCTGCTACTATCACCTATGTATGCTCCCATCACCTTAACCCGAATACCCTGGAATTTTATTTATGGACGATTTGTTGAAGATTTATTATTTGAACGTAAAGGATTTCCAAAATTGCTTGATTATATCCCTAGGTGCTCTTTGAAGCGAGAAATATCCTGTTGCCATTGGAACACGGGGCTGTTAGGGTAAAGGTTTTTTCTTCAAGAAAATTTCAGATATTGCTGCATTTTATTGAAGAAGTCCCAACCGACCTACATCAATGAGAAGTATCAGTGAAAAATTTCGAGAAGATAGCTGTGTCGGTAGCGAGCTCAGATTGCCAGTGTGGGAGTCTTGTGTTCGATTCCAACTAGAGGCCTTGGCCTGTCGCTACTGTGGTGTCACAATTGTCTTAAAATTCCACTGCCACTTTTACTTTACTTAACTTAGCTTTTCTCGCTTGGTTAGCTTTACATGATTTTGGACACCCTGATTTTCCTTTGGCGGAAAGTATGCAAATGCTGTACCCTAGCAGCCCTGGCCACCTTGGCGTAAGAAGGTAAGGACCCTTCCTTACGTTTTTCATCGACCATCTTCCCTTTCCGTGATGGCCTTGGCGTTCATTTGGAAGTCATAGACCTCCATTAAGACTATTGGCCGTGAGCGCTTGCTTTGTTTCTGTTCCGAATTTGTCACCCATTGTAGGATACTGTGTGTAGTCTCCATTGATGGAGGGCTAGCTTTACAGAGTACTTGAACGCGGGGAGATCTGATTCTCATTCCAGCTTGGTTGGTTGGTTGGAACGTCAGACAAGTAAATGCGTGCTAAATTTGGCCAAGCCGAATCTTGGGAACCCATCACCATAAATTCGGCTAAAAATCGGAAATAGGTTTATATATGTATACATAGTTATATCAGGATATATACCGATTTGGAACGTACTTGGCTCGGTTGTTGGATGGCATAACAAAATACTCCAGGCGAAATTTCAATCACAAGTGCGGCCCTTGGAGGCTCAAGTGGTCAAACCAGGAGATCGGTTTAAATAATTCTGAATCGAAGTAGCCCATTTGCAATCCCCAACGTTCTATATCAAAACACAGAAAAAATTAAAAACATGGTTAATTAAGAAATTTGTACATTCAATTAAAATTGTTATTGGTTAACAATTTTTGTAATTTAGATTTATGACGAGCTCAAATAACTCAATAAACCAATTTATTTGAAAGTAGTCCCTTCTCCCAAATAAAATTTTTACGAATTTAATAAAAAGAAATAGTTGATATTTTTTGCTTTAAATATTTTTATACCCTCCACCATAAGATGGGGGGTATACTAATTTCGTCATTCTGATTGTAACTACTCGAAATATTCGTCTGAGACCCCATAAAGTATATATATTCTTGATCGTCGCGACATTTTATGTCGATCTAGCCATGTCCGTCCGTCTGTCCGTCCGTCCGTCCGTCCGTCTGTCTGTCGAAAGCACGCTAACTTCCGTAAGAGTAAAGCTAGCTGCTTGAAATTTTTCACAAATACTTCTTATTAGTGTAGGTCGGTTGGTATTGTAAATGGGCCATATCGGTTAACGTTTTGATATAGCTGCCATATAAACCGATCTTGGGTCTTGACTTCTTGAGCCTCTAGAATGCGCAATTCTTATCCGATTGGAATGAAATTTTGCACGACGTGTTTTGCTATTATATCCAATAACTGTGCCAAGTATGGTTCAAATCGGTCCATAACCTGATATAGCTGTCATATAAACCGATCTGGGGTCTTGACTTCTGGAGCCTCTAGAGTGCGCAATTCTTATCCGATTGGAATGAAATTTTGCACGACGTGTTTTGTTATGATATCCAACAAATGTACCAGGTATGGTTCAAATCGGTCCATAACCTTATATAGCTGTCATATAGACCGATCTTGGGTCTTGACTTCTTGAGCCTCTAGAGGGCGCAATTCTTATCCAATTTAAATGAATTTTGGCACGTAGTATTTTGTTATGATATCCAACAACTGTGCCAAATATGGTTCACATCGGTTCATAACCTGGTATAGCTGTCATATAAACAGATCTGGGGACTTGACTTCTGGAGCTTTTAGAGGGCGCAATTCCTATCCGATTTGGCTGAAATTTCGCAAGACGTTTTTTATTGTTACCTTCAACAACTATGTCAAATAAAGTACAAGTCGGTTCACAACCTGATTTAGCTGCCATATAAACCGATCTGGGATCTTGACTTCTTGAGCCTCTAGAGATCGCAATTATTATCCGATTTGCCCGAAATTTTGTATGACGTATTCTCTTATGACCATTAACATACGCGTTTTTTATGGTCTGAATCGGTCTATAGCCCGATACAGCTCCCATATAAATCGATCTCTCTATTTTACTTCTTGAGCCCACAAAGAGCGCAATTCTTATTCGAATTGGCTGACATTTTACACAGGTCTGCAACATAAATATAATTTAATTGTGGCCCAAACCGGACCATATTTTAATATCGCCCTAATAGCAGAGCAAATCTTTTCTTATACCCTTTTTTTGCCTGAGAAGAGATGCCGGGAAAAGAACTCGACAAATGCGATCCATGGTGGAGGGTATATAAGATTCGGCCCGTCCGAACTTAGCACGCTTTTACTTGTTTTAATTTATCTTTTCTAATAGAAAGACACCATAGGATGGGGGTATACTAATCTAGTCATTCCGTTTGTAACACCTTGAAATATTTGTCTAAGACCCCCTAAAGTATATATATTCTTGATCGTCTCGATGTTCTGGTTCGTCCTAGCAAAGTTCGTCCGTCCGACCGTCTATCGAAATCACGATAGAGGTCGAACGCGTAAAGCTAGCCGCTTGAAATTTTGCACAGATACTTAATATTGATGTAGATCGTTGGGACTGCAAATGGGCCATATCAGCTCAGATTTAGATATAGCTCGCATATAAGCCGACCTCTCGATTAGACTTCTTGAGTTAATGGAAGCCGATTTGTCTGAAATTTTGGGTTAAGTGTTCTGTTATGACTTCCAACTACAGTGCTAAGTACGGTTCAAATCGATCTATAGCCTGATATAGCTCCCATATAAACCGATCTCCCGATTTGACTTTTTGAGCCCCTGGAAGCCGCAATTTTTGTCCGATGGGGCTGAAATTTAGCATGTGGTGTTCCGTTACGAAATCTAACAACTGTCCCAAGCATGGTCCAAATCGGTCTCTAACCTGATATAGCTCCCATGTAAACCAATCTCCCGATTTGATTTCTTGAGCCACTTTGCATATAGTGTTCTGTAACGACTTCCAACAAAGATTCAAATCCGTCAATAACCTAATATAGGTCCCATATAAACCGATCTCACAATTAGTCTTCTTGAGCCCCTGGAAGCAGCAATTGTTTTTTTTTTCGATTTGTCTAAAATTTGTCATGTGTTATGAGTTTCAAAAACTGTGGCGAGTACGGTCCAAATCGATCTCCCGATTTGACTTCTTGAGCCCTTGCAAGCCGCGGTTTTAATCCGATTTGGCTGAAATTTTGCATATAGTGTTCTGTTATGACTTTCAACAACGACAACCGGCCGAACTCTTTTATTTGTTCTGCACTCTTTTATTTGTTCTGTTTTACACTATTTCATTTCAATATCAATTTTTAAAATGTATTGATATTTCTTAACAATTATTGTTTCATAAAATATTTTCTTAAGAGCTAAATAAAATTACACTTTTTATTTTTCGCGTTTTTTTTTTGTTTACCCACGCCACTATGTGTCTGTATATGACAGAACTAGACATATATTTGGCTCATTCGCACTTCTTCATTACATATGGGGGATAGGGGACACAACAGAAAGCAGAAATAGATACTCACAATTTGTATTATTAAATAACAATTTAAGTCGTACAATTAAAAATATGTTTAACGTATACCTTCAATAGGATTTCAATTTCAAAAATTATTAAAGTTAACACATTTGACCATGTTTGATCAGTCAAATTTAGGTCTACATATTTTTTTTTGTGTAAGAAGCGTCTGGGCGAAATTTAAAGCGAATACCATTGGTGTGCACGCTATAGTTATTGCGACAGGCGGACGGACATGGCTAGATCGACCCAGAATGTTGAAAATACTTTGTAGGGGCCAGATCAACAATCGAGGTGTTACACACGGAATGACTAAATTAGTATACTCCCCATCCTTTGATGGTGTGTATTAAAATCCCTCACAAAATGTCACTAAAGAACAAAATAAAATTTGTTGGCTGTGATATTTAAAGCTTTAAAGTTTTGTTGTAACAAGAATTTTCTCGTTTTATTAATTCAGCAATACCTCGCCGGGTATACATATCTCTAATACCATTGAAAATGGTAACACCGGTTATATTTGGATTTAAAAGATTGGTTCTTTGTCTCAAGTATTAAACAGAAAATAGAACCTCTGCTGGAACAAAAAAAAAAAAAAAACTATTTCGCTAAAATTTTCATTGATTCCGTGGCTTTTCTATACATTCGACCAATTACGTTTTCCACAATAGCATGCTATGCGAAAACTGCCTGTGTGAGCATTAGTATGCCAATTTTAGTTTTCATTTAAAAAATATTTTTAATCACATTTAGATTTTTGACTATGAGTTTCTCTAGTTCACACAATTTTATCAGAGTCTAGCAATGCTATTGCTATCATCGATACAGCAACACTTCCTGTCATCTCGTAGCCCTTGTTAAACGAAAAACATCCATTCATCGGACAGCGATGCCATCGACAGCACACTCACAGTTTACAAATAAAATATTGAAAGTTGCAATCAAAATATACAATCAATCTCTTTTTCTTCCATACCACTCAATCACATCATAGTATGGCCTCCAATAAACTTCCCATGGAACGTGTGGAGCAGCAGAACCACCCCCAAATAACAGTCCGCGAACAAAGTTAATACATGGCCAAGTGATAAATGTCAAATGCAAAGCAAAACAAAGTCGGACTGCTCTGGACATGTGTATAAGTGATCACATCGAAATGAAAACCGATTGACACCTCGAAGAAGAAATGTCGGTAGGCACGTAGCCATCATGAAATGAGAACTCGTCATGTGTCATGTGCCCCAATGTCCTCTGGATGTGACTACTTGCGAAGTGATGAAACTTTGTCAATTCCAAAATGACACCGTAAGTTGTAACAGTCGCACAGACACATTCCCAACAATGAACTACGAACAATTGAAATACTTTTCTACCATACATGAGAGTGTCGAAAAGTGACGAAAATGCATTTAAAGTTGTATACTAAACAAGTAAAAGTGTGCTAAGTTCGGCCGGGCCGAATCTTGGAAACCCACCACTATGGATTCCGCTAAAAATAAATGTAGTTTAACTATATCGGGTTATAGACTGATTTGAACTGTAATTGGCATAGTTTTTGGAAGTCGTAACAGAACTCTCTATGCAAAATTTCAGCCAAATCGGACAAAAAATTGCGGCTTGTAATGACTCAGGAAGTTAAATCGGGAGATCGGTTTACATGGGAGCTATACCAGGTTGTAAATTGACTTGGACTTTACTTAATACATGGTAGTCGTAACAGAACACCCCATGCAAAATTGAAGCTAAATCGGACAAAAAATGCGGCTTTCAGGGGCTCAGGGAGATCGGTTTAAATGGGAGCTATTTCAGGTTATTGACTGATTTGGATCGTACTTGGCACTGTTGTTGGAAATCATAACAGAACACTATGTGCAAAATTGTAGATAAATCGCACAAAAATTGCGTCTTAAAAGGGCTCAAGGAATCAAATCGAGAGACCGGTTTATACGGAAGCCATATCAGGTTATAGACCAATTCGAAACGTACTTGGCACATTTATTGGAAGTAACAGAACACCGCATGCAAAATTTCAGACAAATCGGACAAAAATTGCTGTTTGTAAGGGAGCTATATTTGTTTATGTAGAACCGTACTAGACACAGTTCTTGAAAGTCATAAGGGAACACTATGCGCAAAATTGTATCTAGCTAAATCGGACCAAAATTGCGGCTTTTAGGGGCTCAAGAATCCAAATCGGGAGATTGGTTTATATGGAAGCTATATCAGGTTATAGGCCGTGCACAATTTCAAGCGGCTAGCCGTACACATAAGTCAATTAATAAAACCTTTTTTTGGATTTTTATTGTGGTAGTTTAATTTTTGCGTTGGTTTTTTTTATGTCCAGCTGAAACCAAAAGGGGTTTGTTTTTGTTTTATTAAAATAGAAAGCAAATTAAAACACCTTTTTAAAAGTTTTAGGCAAAATGTGGTTGCTATTAATTCATTGGGCAGTCTATGGAGATTGCTATTTCGAAGCTAACCAAGCTTCATCATTAATCAATCAACAAAATTGGTTAGGAATTACGCCCTCTAGAAGCCCATGAAGTCTTATCGGGATATCGGTTTATATGGCGGCTATATCAGGTCATGGACTGATTTAGATCATACTTCGCTCAACAGTTGGAAATTACGCCCTCTATAAGCTCAAGAAGTCAAGACCCAAGAACGGTTTATATGGCAGCTATATCAACGCATGAACCGATTTGTCCCATTTACAATACCAACCGACCTACACATATAAGAAGCATTTGTGCAAAATTCCAACGCCAAAGCTTTACTTCTTTGAAAGTTAGCGTTCTTTCGACAGACAGACGGATGGACATGGCTAGATAGGCTTAAAATTTCAAGACGATCAAACGAATATATATTTTAAGGGGTCTTAGATCAATATTTCGAGGTGTTTCTAACTGAGTGACGAAATTAGTATACCCCCATACTATGTGGAGGGTACCAAAACAAACCCTATTGGTTTCAGCAAGAAGAAAAAAATTAAACCATAAAATGAAACAACCAAAATAAAAAGTAGCGCATACAAGTAAGAGCGTGCTAAGTTCGGCCGGGCCGAATCTTATATACCCTCCACCATTGATCGCATTCGTCGAGTTCTATGCGCGGTATCTCTGTTTAGACACACATAGAATATTGAATAAGAACTGTTTTGCTATTGGAGGTATATCAAGTTGCAGTCCGATTCGGACCATAAATAAATGCTGAAAATTGTAGAAGTCACTGTGTATTATTTCAGTTCATTCGAATAAGAATTGCGCCTTGTAGGGGCTCAAGAAGCAAAATCGAGAGATAAGTTTATATGGGAGCTGTATCAAGGTATTGATCGATTCCGACCATATTAGACATGTATGTTGAAAATCATGAGAGAAGCCGTTGCACAAAATTTCTGCCAAATCGGGTGAGAATTCCGCCCTCTAGAGGATCAAGAAGTAAAAATCCCAGATCGGTTTATATGGCGGCTATATCAGATTCTATACCCACCATAAGATGGGGGTATACTAATTTCGTCATTCTGTTTGTAACTAGCCGAAATATTCGTTTGAGACCCTGTAAAGTATATATATTCTTGATCATTTTACGTCGATCTAGACATGTCCGTCTGTCCGTCCGTCTGTCTGTCGAACACGCTAACTTCTGAAGGAGTAAAGCTAGCCGCTTGAAATTTTGCATAAATACTTCTTTTTAGTGTAGGTCAGTTGGTATTGTAAATGGGCCATATCGGTCAATGTTTTGATATAGCTGCCATATAAACCGTTCTTGGGTCTTGACTTCTTGAGCCTCTAGAGGGCGCAATTCTTATCCGATTTTACTTAAATCTTGCACGTAGTGTTTCGGTAGAGCTTCCAATAACTACGCTAATTATGGTTTAAATCGGTTCATGTTTTGATATAGCTCCCATATAAACCGATCTTTGGTCTTGACTTCTTGAGCCTCTAGAGGGCGCAATTCTTATCCAATTTTATTGAAATTTTGCACGTAGTGTTTTGGTAGCACTTCTAACATCTACGCTAATTATGGTTTAAATCGGTTCATGTTTTGATATAGCTGGCATATAAACCGGTCTTGGGTCTTGACATCTTGAGCCTCTAGAGGGCGCAATTCTTATCCGATTGGAATGAAACTTTGCAAGACGTGTTTTGTTATGATATCCAATAATTGTGCCAAGTATGATTCAAATCGGTCCATAACCTGATATAGCTGTCATATAAACCGGTCTTAGGTCTTGACTTGTGGAGGGTATAAGAATGCTGTCGATACTTAGATAAACGGCAATTTATTGACCCGTGCCACTGGACAGGTATCACAATTTACCGTGCACGAAGCTACGAATGTAATCCGTGGCGCCAAGTCGCGCATGGCGCTGGTCTCAGACGGAATCTCTACACTGATGATGAAAAATCTGGATCTGCGTGGAGTCGAGTACATTACAACACGATGTTTGGAAGATGCGCAGTGTGATATCGCGAATGAAACCTGAAAAGGAAACGAGCAAGGGCCGGTCGTACAGACCGATCTCCCTTCTTTCATCAATTCACAACAGTAGAAACAAAATTCTTAAGTCACTTGTCGACAGCACTTGGTGTGCTAACAAAGAAACCTTGGACTAACCACCCAATGTTTCTGGATATTGTGTCTAGATAAATTGCTGTGACCACTTATGTGAGGTTAAGGTAGCTTTCCATTTGATCATGTGTCGGCTACTGACGCTGTGTTATCATTGAAGACTGTATCCATTCACAATTGGCAGACTAATTTGTACGATTTTTTTTTTTTTCAATCCAACTGTGCGTCTCTTGTTTAACTGCCCAGCCAGACCCACTCAATTCCATAGCAGCATCTTCACTCTTTAAAAAATTTTGAGGAACGGTGTTGGTTTCATCGTAGCTCTCCTATGAAGATGATTCCATCAAAACATTTAAGAAACCGATAATAGCTCTTTTCTTAGTGTCTGGAAGGATACAATGTTTTAATTTTCCAAATAATTCTGCAAATAATTACCTTCTTATGTAGAACAACCGGCTTGAGGTAAAATTACAACTTCATTTCGCGAGTTTTCTGGCTGCTGCCTTGTATCTTTATTAGAATAAAAAAAGAAACAAATTCAATAATTACCAATACGCAATATAATTATTATACCCTACACCACTACTCTGGTACAGTGTAGTGGATTTGTTTGTAACACCCATGAGGAAGAGAGATATACACATCAGACTCAGAATCACTTTCTGATCTGATTTAGCTATGTCCGTCTGTCTATGTTACTTTGTGTACAAAGTACAGCTCGCAGTTTTCATCCGATCGTCTTCAGTTTGAACATATTTGCGCGCTGAGGTCCATTAAAATTGGTTCAGAATTGGATATAGGTCCCACATTGTACTTATAGGGTAGGTGTAGGGTATTATACAGTAAACACCGCCCGAATTTTGCCCTTCCTTACTGGTTTTTACATACCTCTGGAGGCCACCGTAACGCAGAGGTTAGCATGTTCTCCTATGACGCTGAACGCTTGGGTTCAAATCCTGGCGAGACCATCAGAAAAAAAATTTCGGCGGTGGTGTTCCCCTCCTAATTTTGGCGACATTTGTGAGGTACTATGCCATGTAAAATTTCTCTCCAAAGAGGTGACGCACTGCGGCACGCCGTTCGTACTCGGCTACAAAAAGGAGGCCCCTTATCATTGAGCTTAAACATGAATCGGACTGTACTCATTGATTTGCCGCTGTTCCTTAAGAAAAATTTGCATTAACATACCTCTGCCTTTTCGATCCATTTTGATGTTAGCTTTTATATATTCATGTAACATCTGCTTTTCATAAAACAGCTGACCTTTACCAAAAAACTGTTCAATGTTGCAAATTTCTGCTGGCAAAAAGGTCCCAGTAGAATTTTGCGGTTTCTCTGTTTTCGGACAGTCAAAATTTGCTCCCTCGCGTTGTCTTCTGCTGGCAAATAAAGTACGCGCACGACTTCCAATACCCTTCCCATTACCCCAATATTCAAAATCTGTTTATGTTGTAAATGGTTGCTCAAATTTAAGCGAAATTTTGTTTGCCTCCTGATGATACCCCAAAACGCGAAGACCACAAAATTATCATATTACACGATTAGGACAAATGGCTGTGCTTAAAAGTAGTGTACGAGTCTGGTGTTGAAAATTGGCCCAAAGTGTCTGGGCCGCACCATCCTCCAACAACCCCCAACAAGACTCGCTTAACGATAGGGGCAATATGGGAATCCTAAAAAAAATTTGACCCGAAGTGTATGGGGGCCGTCCACTCCAAAAACAGACATTTGTTTATGTTTATCGAACGATATGAAAACGGTCTCATAAGAAAGGACTTGAGTGTGAACTACGAATGTGGTACACATATTAAGGACAAAGTATCTGGTGGACTCCCTCACTCCACCACCTCGCTCCCAAAATCACTTTAAAAACCTCTCATACAGACATGTAGACAGATCGGGGCAATATAGGACGCAAATAAAAGTAAAATATTTGGGAGTACAATACGAATCTGGTTTTAAAATTGGTCGAAACGTTTTAGCAGTGCCATACCTCCCTCCCTCAAACGGAAAAGTAGGGCGATAAAAACAATATGAGACTCGACTGGAAGGTATTTGTGTAAGAATATGAATTTGATATCGGAATTTGGCACACCTCCGTAAAGCCTCCTAAAAGAAATCGTAGTCTGATCAGCGTGGAAAGGTATTTGAGTGTTGAGTTAAAATTTGGCTTTTAAATTCGAGAGCAAGCGTGGGAGGCCGTAAAATTATCCCCAAAGGAACATTTCAACATGGGGCTCAAAGCAAACGTCATTAGATGTGGAGTACTAATCTGATATACATTATTGACACCAAGTGTATAGATGACGCCGACCTAACAAAAACACCAAAAATTGGCAGGTAGGTAGACCGGGACAATATGGAACTTAAATTAAAGTTCTTTGAAAATGGAGTACCAATAATAGGAAGCAAGTGTCTGAGATCTTCCAAATATCTCGCAGACGCAGGACTTAAATGAAAGGACTTTGGGAAAATGAACGAATCTTATATCCGAATTTACGGACAAATATCTGGGGCTCGCCGCAAAACCCCAATAATGGACATGCAGTACGATCGAAACAATATCGGGCTCAAAATAAAGGATTTTAAAAATTATTTAGCGGATATAGTATATATTTTAACAACATAAACTATAAACAAATCTAGTAATGAAGATCTGAGAAAAACTCATGGCTCTGGACACAGGTTTCATAACCTTTAAAGAATATTTAATTTTAAAAATCCACTTTAGGGTGTAGCGAAGCGGATTAGTTGGTAAATAAAAAAATAAATTCATGAATAAATTAATATATAAATAAATAAATAATGTACCACTTACCTACAAAAGCATTCGTTCTTTTTTTGTATTTGATGAATTAAGCTTAAAAAAAGTTGGATGTTGTGTCATGGAAAACGTTGTGAAAAAAAAACGTTGTGACAAAGTGTACATTTATTCAATAGTTACGCATTATTTAACTTAATTCACCTTTCAAAAATTCAGCAGATTTTTTTCTTCAATTTTTACTCGACATCTGCATTGGATTTGAATTTTTATACCCACCACCATAGGACAATGGGGTGTATTCATTTAGTCACTCCGTTTGCAACACATCGAATATCCATCTCACACCATACAATGCGTTCCTGATCGCCGTAAATATTTAAAACGATATCCGTATGTCTGTCCGTCTATCTGGCCTTCTGTCAGTTGTAATCTCGCAACAACTTTCAAACCTTGAGATCTCGAGGTAAAATTTTACACCAATCCGCATTTCTGCAATACACAAGTTCTTCAACTGGTCCAATCGGATCATAATTGGATATAGCTGCCATATAGACCGATCTGGCGATTAAGGAGCAGAATATTGTCCAGATCGGACTATATTTAAATATATCCATCATATCTTCCTTACTTTAGGGTCTTAGTCTCATAAGAAACGAATGTATTGTCCGATTTCGCTGAAACTCTTACTTGCCCATATTTGGATATAACTATCGATAAGGTAGTGGAGTTATAATAAAATAGCATGACGATATAACCATGATGGTGGTGGGATCACTACCATCACGTTTTATTCCACACTAAAAATTGTTGTAGCAAATATATTTTAATTGCTTCTGAGCAAATCCTCAAAATCTATGGTAATAAGTTTCAAGAAAAATTTTCTAAAATTTTTTTTTTCATTAGTGGCATGGGCGGTGTGCCACTATGGACATACACCTACGCCAGTAATCGGCTTGTTGTGCGCTCTAAGAACAAAAAAGTAACCTAAAACAAGTAAAAGCGTGCTAAGTTCGGCCGGGCCGAATCTTATATACCCTCCACCATGAATCGCATTTGTCGAGTTCTTTTCCCGGCATCTCTTCTTAGGCAAAAAAGGATATAAGAAAAGATTTGCTCTGCTATTAAAGCGATATCAAGATATGGTCCGGTTTGGACCAGAATTAAATTATATGTTGGAGGCCTGTGTAAAATTTCAGCCAATTCGAATAAGAATTGCGCCCTTTGGGGCTCAAGAAGCAAAATAAAGAGATCGAGGCTCTAGAAGTCAAGATACCAGATCGGTTTATGTGGCAGTTATATCAGGTTATGAACCGATTTAAAACTTATTTGACACAGTTGTTGAAAGTAAGAATAAAATATGTCCTGCAAAATATCAGCCAAATCGGATAGGAATTGCGCCCTCTAAAAGATCAAGAAGTCAAGTCCCCAGATCTGTTTATATGACAGCTATATCAGGTTATGAACCAATTTCAACCATACTTGGACAGTTGTTGGACATCATAACAAAACACGTCTTGCAAAATTTCATTTCAATCGGATAAGAATTGCGCACTCTAGAGACTCAAGAGGTCAAGACCCAAGATCGGTTTATATGCCAGCTATATCAAAACATGAACCGATGTAAACCATACTTAGCGCAGTTGTTGGAAGTGCTACCAAAACACTACGTGCAAAATTTCAATAAAATCGGATACGAATTGCGCCTTCTAAAGGCTCAAGAAGTCAAGACCCAAGATTGGTTTATATGGCAGCTATATCAAAACATGGACCGATATGACCCATTTACAATACCAACCGACCTACACTAATAAGAAGTATTTGTGCAAAATTTCAAGCGGCTTGCTTTACTCCTTCGGAAGTTAGCGTGATTTCGACAGACAGACGGGCGGACGGACGGACGGACATGGCTAGATCGACATAAAATGTCGCGACGATCAAGAATATATATACTTTATAAGGTCTCAGACGAATATTTCCAGTAGTTACAAACAGAATGACGAAATTAGTATACCGCCCATCCTATGGTGGAGGGTATAAAAAAAATCTAAGTTGGGAATTCCGTGCTACATACAAAATCCTTAATTGTTTTCCATACCACGACCCTATGTTGGTTCATGACTGGTATTGTGTCGCACACCTAAGTACCGGAAATACTCCAACGTCTCATTATCTCCCCACATGACCTGCACATGCTATCACTGGCAGCACCGATTTTGCATAAGTGAGGTCGTAGTCCTATGTGTCCCATTATGATACCCAAAGAAATACTGACCACCTTCTTACATCCATTAATTAACAGCCTCGTCTTCACACGATCCGGGTCATCCCATAGGATTTTCGCCGTCCTACCGACTGTTTCGGTAGGACGGGTGTGGGCGAACGCGAAATCGGACTGTGTCGACCCGAAAGGCTTCGGTTAACCAAGTTTATTGACGGCAGTTCTCTAGCCTTTCTGCCAAATCGTTTGCTCTTTCATTCCCCCTTACTCGGCTATGACCCGGCAACCAAACGATGCGATGGTGCCATCCACAGAAAAGGCGCTTATCTTCTTCTAACACTCCAAGACTGTTCGTGACCCTACCGTGCTGATTGTTATTGCCCTGATACTGTCCAGTTTACTGTCCGTAAAAATGTTCACTCTCGAAGTCCTCGGTGTAACTCAAATTAAGTTTTATTAGGTAGTTAATATTCAAAAATTCTGCCACGGCTTGGCCCCGTTTATTAATGTTGTTTATATTTTTTCAAAATCGAAAAATTATACTGTTAGTGTGAAAGAGGTAATGATATGTCAAAATTTTTATTGAAAATTGTGGTCGCTACTGGGTGCAGGAACTGACTCATCGGCGATGACATTTGATCATAAAGTCAGAGATAATTGTTACGCTGCTAGTCTTTGCGAATATTTTAGTTTTATAGTGATGGCTTCGGCGAATTTGCTTCAATATTTCGATGAAATTTTTTCTTTTGCGCTCATTTTAATTTGATCTCAAACTAGTTTTATGATTTCAACAGTACTACAATTATGTAACATTTAACGAACATCATTTAGTTAAATTTGTCGAAAACAAATCGTTCGCACTAAAGATTATGTAATTCTCTTTGACAACCCTACCAAAAAAAAAAAAAAACACGAAGAGGAATCGAAAACAATAACGAATAATTCCGAAATTCTTCTTATTATACCCTCCATCATAGGATGGGGGTTATACTAATTTCATCATTCTGTTTGTAACTACTCGAAATATTCGTCTGAGACCCCATAAAGTATATATATTCTTGATCGTCGCGACATTTTATGTCGATCTAGCCATGTCCGTCTGTCCGGAATTTAGCACGCTTTTATCGGATAGGAATTGCGCCCTCTAGAAACTCAAGAAGTCAAGTCCCCAGATCGGTTTATCTGACAGCTATATCAGGTTATGAACCGATTTCAACCATACTCGACACAGTTATTGGATATCATAACGAAATACTTCGTGCAAAATTTTATTCAAATCGGATAAGAATTGCGTCCTCTAGAGGCTCAAGAAGTCAAGACCCAAGATCGGTTTATATGGCACCTATATCAGGTTATGGACCGATTTGAACCTTATTTAGCACAGTTGTTGGAAGTCATAGCAAAACACTTTTTGCAAAATTTTATTCCACGCGGATAAGAATTGTGTTCTCTAGAGGCTCAAGAAGTCAAGACCCAAGATCGGTTTATATGACAGCTATATCAGGTTATGAACCGATTTAAACCATACTTGGTACAGTTTTTGGATATCATAACAAAATACTTCGTGCTAAATTTCATTCCAATCGGATAAGAATTGCGCACTCTAGAGGCTCAAGAAGTCAAGACCCAAGATCGGTTTATATGGCAGCTATATCAGGTTATGAACCGATTTAAAACATACTTGGCGTAATTGTTGGGTAACATAACAAAGCACGTCGTGCGAAATTTCATTCCAATCGGATAAGAATTGCGCACTCTAGAGGCTCAAGAATTCAAGACCCCAAACCGGTTTATATAGCAGCTATATCAGGTTATGAACCGATTTGAACCATACTTGGCACAGTTATTGGATATTATAACAAAATACGTCGTGCAAAATTTCATTCCAATAGGATAAGAATTGCGCACTCTAGAGGCTCAAGAAGTCAAGACCCAAGATCGGTTTATATGGCAGCTATATCAAAACATGGACCGATATGGCCCATTTACAATACCAACAGACCTACACTAATAAGAAGTATTTGTGCAAAATTTCAAGCGGCTAGCTTTACTCCTTCGGAAGTTAGCGTGCTTGCGACAGACAGACGGACATGGCTAGATCGACATAAAATGTCACGACGATCAAGAATATATATACTTTATGGGGTCTCAGACGAATATTTCGAGAATTTACAAACAGAATGACGAAATTAGTATACCGCCCATCCTATGTTGCAGGGTATAATAAGAACAATTTTGGAATTATTTGTTATTTTTATCGATTCCTCATCGTGTTTTTTTATACCCTCCACCATAAGATGGGGGTATACTAATTTCGTCATTCTGTTTGTAACTACTCGAAATATTCGTCTGAGACCCCATAAAGTATATATATTCTTGATCGTCGTGAAATTTTATGTCGATCTAGCCATGTCCCTCCGTCTGTCCGTCCGTCCGTCCGTCCGTCCGTCTGTCTGTCGAAAGCACGCTAACTTCCGAAGGAGTAAAGCTAGCCGCTTGAAATTTTGCACAAATACTTCTTATTAGTGTATGTCGGTTGGTATTGTAAATGGGCCATATCGGTCCATGTTTTGATATAGCTGCCATATAAACCGATCTTGGGTCTTGACTTCTTGAGCCTCTAGAGTGCGCAATTCTTATCCGATTGGGATGAAATTTTGCACGACGTGTTTTGTTATGACATCCAACAACTGTGCCAAGTATGGTTCAAATCGGCCCATAACCTGATACAGCTGCCATATAAACCGATCTTGGGTCTTGACTTCTTGAGCCTCTAGAGTGCGCAATTCTTATCCAATTGGAATGAAATTTTGCACGACGTGTTTTGTTACGATATCCAACAACTGTGCCAAGTATGGTTCAAATCGGTTCATAACCTGATATAGCTGCCATATAAACCGATCTTGGGTCTTGACTTCTTGAGCCTCTAGAGTGCGCAATTCTTATCCGATTGGAATGAAATTTTGCATGACGTGTTTTGTTATGACATCCAACAACTGTGTCAAGTATGGTTCAAATCGGTCCATAACCTGATACAGCTGCCATATAAACCGATCTTGGGTCTTGACTTCTTGAGCCTCTAGAGTGCGCAATTCTTATCCGATTGGAATGAAATTTTGCACGACGTGTTTTGTTACGATATCCAACAACTGTGCCAAGTATGGTTCAAATCGGTCCATAACCTGATATAGCTGTCATATAAACCGATCTTGGGTCTTGACTTCTTGAGCCTCTAGAGGGCGCAATTATTATCCGATTTGCCTGAAATTTTGTACGACGGATTCTCTCATGACCATTAACATACGTGTTTATTATGGTCTGAATCGGTATATAGCCCGATACAGCTCCCATATAAATCGATCTCTCTATTTTACTTCTTGAGCTCACAAAGGGCGCAATTCTTATTCGAATTGGCTGACATTTTACACAGGTCTCCAACATATAATTTAATTGTGGTCCAAACCGGACCATATCTTGAAATCGCTCTAATAGCAGAGCAAATCTTTTCTTATATCCTTTTTTGCCTAAGAAGAGATGCCGGGAAAAGAACTCGACAAATGCGATCCATGGTGGAGGGTATATAAGATTCGGCCCGGCCGAACTTAGCACGCTTTTACTTGTATATACTACCTTGTGCAGGACAGACTCCGCCGACCATCCCTTGACATATGCATGTTTATTTGCTAGTTGTCCTACTCGTTATCACAGTACCTACAATACGTTCCATGGTTTTGAGTAGAATGTAAGTAAGGTCCGTAGGCCTTTGGTGCCGCATAGCTTGACTTGCCGGGCTTCGGTATAATACCACCCTTGCCTCTTGCCAGGCTTTCGAAGTAAATGCTTATTACGTTCTTTTTATACCCTCCACCATAAGATGGGGAGTATACTAATTTCGTCATTCTGTTTGTAACTACTCGAAATATTCGTCTGAGACCCCATAAAGTATATATATTCTTGATCGTCGTGACATTTTATGTCGATCTAGCCATGTCCGTCCGTCCGTCCGTCCGTCCGTCTGTCTGTCGAAAGCACGCTAACTTCCGAAGGAGTAAAGCTAGCCGCTTGAAATTTTGCACAAATACTTCCTATTAGTGTAGATCGGTTGGTATTGTAAATGGGCCATATCGGTCCATGTTTTGATATAGCTGCCATAGAAACCGATCTTGGGTCTTGACTTCTTGAGCCTCTAGCGTGCGCAATTCTTATCCGATCAGAATGAAATTTTGCACAACGTGTTTTGTTATGATATCCAACAACTGTGCCAAGTATGGTTGAAATCGGTTCATAACCTGATATAGCTGCCATATAAACCGATCTTGGGTCTTGACTTCTTGAGCCTCTAGAGTGCGCAATTCTTATCCGATTGGAATGAAATTTTGCACCACGTGTTTTCTTATTATATCCAACAACAGTGCCAAGTATGGTTCAAATCGGTCCATAACCTGATATAGCTACCATATAAACCGATCTTGGGTCTTTATTTCTTGAGCCTCTAGAGTGCGCAATTCTTATCCGATTGGAATGGAATTTCGCACGACGTGTTTTGTTATGATACCCAACAACTGTGCCAAGTATGGTTTAAATCGGTCCATAACCTGATATAGCTGCCATATAAACCGATCTTGGGTCTTGACTTCTTGACCCTCTAGAGGGCACAATTCTTATCCGATTTGAATGAATTTTTGCACGAAGTATTTCGTTATGATATCCAACAACTGTGCCAAGTATGGTTCAAATCGGTTCATAAACTGATATAGCTGTCATGTAAACAGATCTGGGGATTTGATTTCTTGAGCTTCTAGAGGGCGCAATTCCTATCCGATTTGGCTGAATTTTTGCATGACGTATTTTATTTTTACTTTCAACAACTGGGTCAAATAAGTTTCAAATCGGTTCATAACCTGATATAGCTGCTATATAAACCGATCTGGGATCTTGACTTCTTGACCCCTAGAGGTCGCAATTATTATCCGATATGCCTGAAATTTTGTACGATGGATCCTCTCATGACCATCAACAAACGTGTTTATTATGGTCTGAATCGGTCTATAGCCCGATACAGATCCCATATAAATCGTTCTCTCTATTTTACTTCGTGAGCCCCAATGGGCGCAATTCTTAAACGAATTGGCTGAAATTTTACACAGGCCTCCAACAATAATTTAATTGTGGTCCGAACCGGACCATATCTTGATATCGTTTTAATAGCAGAGTAACTCTTTTCTTATATACTTTTATACCCTCCACCATAAGATGGGGGGTATACTAATTTCGTCATTCTGTTTGTAACTACTCGAAATATTCGTCTGAGACCCCATAAAGTATATATATTCTTGATCGTCGTGAAATTTTATGTCGATCTAGCCATGTCCGTCCGTCTGTCCGTCTGTCCGTCCGTCCGTCCGTCCGTCCGTCCGTCCGTCCGTCCGTCCGTCTGTCTGTCGAAAGCACGCTAACTTCCGAAGGGGTAAAGCTAGCCGCTTGAATTTTTGCACAAATACTTCTTATTAGTGTAGGTCGGTTGGTATTGTAAATGGGCCATATCGGTCCATGTTTTGATATAGCTGCCATGTAAACCGATCTTGGGTCTTGACTTCTTGAGCCTCTAGAGTGCGCAATTCTTATCCGATTGGAATGAAATTTTGCACGACGTGTTTTGTTATGACATCCAACAACTGTGCCAAGTATGGTTTAAATCGGTCCATAACCTGATACAGCTGCCATATAAACCGATCTTGGGTCTTGACTTCTTGAGCCTCTAGAGTGCGCAATTCTTATCCGATTGGGATGAAATTTTGCACGACGTGTTTTGTTATGACATCCAACAACTGTGCCAAGTATGGTTCAAATCCGCCCATAACCTGATACAGCTGCCATATAAACCGATCTTGGGTCTTGACTTCTTGAGCCTCTAGAGTGCGCAATTCTTATCCAATTGGAATGAAATTTTGCACGACGTGTTTTGTTACGATATCCAACAACTGTGCCAAGTATGGTTCAAATCGGTTCATAACCTGATATAGCTGCCATATAAACCGATCTTGGGTCTTGACTTCTTGAGCCTCTAGAGTGCGCAATTCTTATCCGATTGGAATGAAATTTTGCATGACGTGTTTTGTTATGACATCCAACAACTGTGTCAAGTATGGTTCAAATCGGTCCATAACCTGATACAGATGCCATATAAACCGATCTTGGGTCTTGATTTCTTGAGCCTCTAGAGTGCGCAATTCTTATCCGATTGGAATGAAATTTTGCACGACGTGTTTTGTTACGATATCCAACAACTGTGCCAAGTATGGTTCAAATCGGTCCATAACCTGATATAGCTGTCATATAAACCGATCTTGGGTCTTGACTTCTTGAGCCTCTAGAGGGCGCAATTATTATCCGATTTGCCTGAAATTTTGTACGACGGATTCTCTCATGACCATTAACATACGTGTTTATTATGGTCTGAATCGGTATATAGCCCGATACAGCTCCCATATAAATCGATCTCTCTATTTTACTTCTTGAGCTCACAAAGGGCGCAATTCTTATTCGAATTGGCTGACATTTTACACAGGTCTCCAACATATAATTTAATTGTGGTCCAAACCGGACCATATCTTGAAATCGCTCTAATAGCAGAGCAAATCTTTTCTTATATCATTTTTTGCCTAAGAAGAGATGCCGGGAAAATAACTCGACAAATGCGATCCATGGTGGAGGGTATATAAGATTCGGCCCGGCCGAACTTAGCACGCTTTTACTTGTTTAGGGTAGGGTTGTCAAAGAGAATTACATAATCTTTAGTGCGAATGATTTGTTTTCCACAAATTTAACTAAATGTATCCGTCGTACAAAATTTCAGGCAAATTGGATAATAATTGCGCCCTCTAAAGGCTCAAGAAGTCAAGTCCGCAGATCGGTTTATATGACAGCTATATCAGGATATGCATCGATTTCAACCGCACTTAGCACAGTTGTTGGAAATCTTAACCAAACATCTCGTGCAAAATTTCAGGCAAATCGGATAAGAATTGCGTCCTCTAGTGGCTCAAGAAATCAAGATCCCAGATGGGTTTATATGACAGCTATATCAGGTTATGATCCGATTTGAACCATACTTGGCATATTTATTGGAAGTCATGACGAAACACAAATTTCAGCCAAATCGGATAGGAATTGCGCCCTTTAGAAGCTCAAGATGTCAAGTCCACAGATCGGTTTATATGACAGCTATATCATCGATACAGTTATTGGATATCATAACAAGATACTCTGTGCAAAATTTCATTCAAATCGGATAAGAATAGCGTCCTCAAGAGGCTCAAGAAGTCAAGACCCATGATCGGTTTATATGGCACCTATTGTATATCAGGTTATGGACCGATTTGAACCTTATTTAGCACAGTTGTTGGATGTCATAGCAAAACACTTTGTGCAAAATTTTATTCCAAGCTGATAAGAATTGCGCTCTCTAGATGCTCAAGAAGTCAAGGCTCCAGATCGGTTTATATGGCAGCTATATCAGGTTATGAACCGATATGGCCCATTTACAATACCAACCGACCTACGCTAATAAGAAGTATTTGTGCAAAATTTCAAGCGGCTAGCTTTACTCCTTCGAAAGTTAGCGTGCTTTTGACAGACAGACGGACGGACGGACAGACGGACCGACATGGCTAGATCGACATGAAATGTCACGACGATCAAGATTATATATATTGTACTTTATGGGGTTTCAGACTAATATTTCGAGTAGTTACAAACAGAATGACGAAAAAGTATACCCCCATCCTATGGTGGAGGGTATAAAAATTGTATATCAAAAAATTATATTGTCTATGTTTCCTACCAGACCTACACAATCTGTGAAAATTTCAAGGTAATCAGTTCAGCCGTTTTGGAGTCTATACGGAAAAAACAAAAACAATTTTTGTTATATATAAGAAGATTATATATATATGAAATATTTTTTTTAACTGGATTTTTTATATCTAGAATACATTTAATTAAAATTTTCTTTGTACAAAATAATTTCGTTTGTGGCGGTGGAGGGGGGCTCGTGCTCACCTCTGCCAACATCCCTGATACTTATATTTCTACATTTCAATAGATTTCTATGAAATTCATCAGTGGTCAGAAGAGTTACAAGAGCATGCCAAATTTTGCGAGAATCGATTATTAAATGACTTATTTATGGCAGTTTTAGTCATTATTGGACTAAAATATACATGAGAGCTATATCTAAATATGAACCGATCTCAACCAAAATCGGCACACATAGCAAAAATCCTAAAAGAAGTTTCGAAAGAGAAACATACAATAATAGAAGTCATTATGCAAAATTTATAGGAAATATGTTAAGAAATACGCTGACAAAAGCTCTAAAGGTAAAAATCCTGTGACAAATATATAGAATCCATATCTGAATATAAACGATTCTTGCCGAAGCTGTGGGGACGTCGAGGAAGAAGAGACAATAGAAAATCTGCTGTATGTGTGTCCCGAACTGGCAGTCAGAAGCAGTTCCATTTTAGGTTCTCATTTCTTTGAGAACCTGTCTGATTTAGCGGATGTGAACATTTGCATTTGCTTTTGATATGAACGATGAACGAAAACGACTTATATGTGTTAAATTTCATTGGTATCGGTTCACAAATGATATTGTTGCAATATTAGTCCAAGTCGGACAAACATATATATGGAAACTATACCCAAATCTGAACCGATTTCTTCCAAATTCAATTGGCTTCGTCCCTAGACAATCGGATGAAAATTTCGACATATACTTTGTACACAAACTAACAGGGACAGACAGACATAGCTATATCGAATCAGAAAGTCATTCTGAGTCGATCGGTATACTTAACAATGGGTTCACCTTTTTTTCTTCTGAGTGTTACAAACAAATGCACTAGGTTATAAAACACTGTAACACAGTAATGGTAAAAGGTAAAAAAATGCACTAAATTATAATACCCTGTACCATAGTAGTGGTGTATGAGGATAGTATAATAACTGCATCCAATATGTAAAGTATATGCGAATGAGGTAAATAAAATTTCCAAGCTTGCTCAATGTAATCATTTGATAAAAGTATTGTTGAATGGTAACCCTTAATTTATTGTCTTTGTAGCTATTTGTTAATCATTTTCTTCAACCAGAAAGATAAGATGGCAAATACCAGCAAACACGAGGCCTGTCAGCGTACTTTTCCAGCAAAAATTTCCTGTAAAAATTTTCAGAAGAGTAAGAACGGCCTTTGCTCTCTTGCTATGTATTTGAATTTAAGAGGTGGTTTTCATAAACAGATGTGCGATGCTACAAATTTCTGCTAGGAAAAAACCTCCAGTAGAAATTTTCCAGCTCTTAATTACCAAACTCTCAAAGTTTTCCTCGCTCTCACGCACTCTTCCGCTCTCTTTTGCTGGCAAAGTACGCAAACGACTTCCAGCAACAATTTGCACAAATTTTTAAGTATACGAACCCACTTACTGTATGCTGATTTAAAAATAATTTTTTTTTTTTTTTGGAATTTTTGGAGTTTATTTATAAAGAAAATCAGAAATCATCAGGAAAAAATATGATTTTAGTAGATATTTGGTCTGGTGTTATTTGAAATTACTAAGTTTTTGAAAATTTAATATTTATAATAGTATTCTGAAATCATCAAAAATTTATAGATAACATATTATATAAACTTTTAGCTTTACTTTGCTTATTACTTTATTTGGCCATTACAGAACATTTGTTACTCTAGCCGAATGTAGAATTTTCGTGTAAAAGAAGAATTTGTGAATTTTCGTGTAAAAAGAGTGATTCGTTACCATAGAAAAAATTCCTAAATGTTTTGCCATTGAACGGCCGCTCATCCCCCAAATCAACATTCGGGACCCAAATAGGACGTATTTGCTCACCATGACATTTTGGGTCTTAAAGGGATTGGAAATCGACATTGATAGTTGGGCCCATATCCTAAAACGGACATATTTGCTAACTTTTGCAAAAACGGATTTAATTGAAAGGAATTTGAGATTAGAAAACAAATTTCATATCCAATTTTGAGGCCAGTGGCAATATGGGGTTCAAATAAATCGTATTGAAGTGTAGATGCTGATATATTTTCAGGGCTAAGTGTTTGGGGGACCACCCCAATCCCCAAAACACCCCCAAATCGGGCATATTTATCAACCACGTCAATATGGGGCCCATATGAAAGGTATTGGGGGTCTACCCCTTCCCAAAAACACCCCACAAACAACAATTATTTACTGACCATCTCAAAATGGGGCTCAAATAAAGGTATTTGGAAGCAGAATACGAGTCTGATATCCAAATGTGGGAACATGTATTTGGGGCACCGTTCCTTTCCCAAAATACCCCTCAAAGATTACAAATTTTGGGGTCAAATGTTTGAGGACGCCTCATCCCATAAACTACCCTTAAATCAATGACAATATGGGTTTTAATAAATGGTATTTGAGAGAAGAGCACGATGCTGGTATTGTTTTCTGGGCCAAGAGTCTAAGGGACCACCTCACCATCGAAAACACCCCTAAATCGGACATCATGACAATATCGAGCTGAAATAAAGACTTTTAATAATGGGGTGTATCTAACACCCAAACGTTAATGACCCTGAACACAGCGAGAGAATTCATAGAGCAGTAAAGATCATATGGGTTTCAGATAAAGGAATTTATATTGTTATATTTTTGCGATATACATACATATATTATTTTCGTAACATTGTCGAAAATAAATATTCAAAGGATAATTTTGTTCCGTAAGAGAAAGCGCAGCGGAGCGGGCCCGGTTCAGCTAGTATACTGTAAAAAATACTTCATCAAACAAAACAAATTTGTTTGCCGCAAAGATATTCCAAACGTTTATTTTTATACCCTCCACCAAAGGATAGGGTATACTAATTTCGTCATTTTTGTAACACCTCGAAATATACATCTGATACCCCATAAAGTGTATATATATTCTTGATCGTCATGTCATTTTAAGTCGATCTAACCATGTCCGTCCGTCTGTCTCTCTGTTAAAAGCACGCCAACTTTCGAAGGGGTAAAGCTAGCCGCTTGAAATTTTGCACATAATCTTTATTAGTGTAGGTCAGTTGTTTTGGTTAATGGGCCAAATCGGTCCATGTTTTGATATAGCTGTCATATGAACCGATCTTGGGTCTTGACTTCTTGAGCCTCTAGAGGGCGCAATTCTTATCCGATTTTAACGAATTTTGCACGAAGTATTTTGTTATGATATCCACCAACTGTGCCAAGTATAGTTCAAATCGGTTTATAACCTGATATAGCTGTCATATAAACCGATCTTGGGTCTTGACATCTTGAGCCTCTAGAGGGCGCAATTCTTATCCGATTTGGCTGAAATTTTGCATGACATATTTTTTTTACTTTCAACAACTGTGCCAAGTATGATTCTAATCGGTTCATAACCAGATATAGCTGCCATATAAACCGATCTGGGATCTTGCCTTCTTGAGCCTCTTGGTCGCAATTATTATCCGATTTGCCTAAAATTTGGACGACGGATTCTCTCATGACCATCAACATACGTGTTTATTATGGTCTGAATCGGTCTATAGCCCGATACAGCTCCCACATAAATCGATCTCTCTATTTTACTTCTTGAGCCCCCAAAGGGCGCAATTCTTATTCGAATTGGCTGACATTTTACACAGGTCTCCAACACATAATTTAATTGTGGTCCAAACCGGACCATATCTTGATGTCGCTCTAATAGCAGAGCAAATCTTTTCTTGTATCCTTTTTTGCCTAAAAAGAGATGCCGGGAAAAGAACTCGACAAATGCGATCCATGGTGGAGGATATATAAGATTCGGCCCGGCCGAACTTAGCACGCTTTTACTTGTTTTTTTTTTTTTTTTCATTTTGCATGTAGCTACGCCAATAGTGTTATAAGCTCACTCACATTTCAATTTAGAGGTAAATGCGGAATAATAACAGTATCTCATTTCCATTTGTACTTTTGGTTTAGTTGTAGCATTTAAATTTTTGCTTTGATACTTCAAGCGTTTTGGATGGACAAGCCATATCTATAGGTTCATTTACTTTTTGAGAGAAACGCACAGTTTTGGCAATGTTTCTTGCTTCATGATCTCCACATCGTCCATTTTGAATTCTTGGAACACATTTGGAAACGATAACGCAACGTGGCCATTGTGTTTCTTATTGCCGCCAATGTAGGGCTTTTGATATCAAAGGATTCGATGGCAGCTGTAACGGCATTAGCCGTTTGCTGTGGCCATTTTATACTTGACAAAAGCAATTGGCTCGGGACCAAGCATTCATCACATTGGCAATGTGTTTTAGTAGCTACGAACGAATCCACACGACCGTTGGGACCTAGGAGCCAACTCGGCAACTACAAGAACAACTCCAATAAAGTGTTTTTACGGCACTTTCGGAGCGAACAAAGTGTAGTCCTCGGAACACTTTGTACATACCCTGAGGGAGTGCACCGAATAACATAGTGTTCCAACAAACACAAACGGATGCATTGCCCGAAAATTATCATCGGCAACGGCACCATCGCCAGCATCAGAAACAATGTCATCAGTAACAACAGTAGCATTCACATACAGTAATTGTTATAGAGCTGCCGCTACTGGCATTAGAAGCAGATGCAAGGAGGGCTCGAAGTACAATGAACGTGCCCTCCTGGTGGGCTGGCAAGCAAGCAAGTGGACGAGCTGATCACAAACTGGCAGGGTATTGTGTATGCGCCAATTAAAAGAGTAATGGTAACTTTGTGCCATTCAGTGAATTCAGTTTCGTTCTGACCATTGTGAATTCACTCACTGGCCAAGCTACAACATTGCACAATAGGACCGGAACTGAAATGCGATGCAAAGAAAGTAAATGAAAAATTAATGGGCTTTGGACACTTGTGCCGACGTGTCTCGGCGTAATTTCATCTAGTTTTGACATAAAGCGATCTTAAAGAATATTTTCTCTTGCCTCAGAAAAACCATTCAGAATCCATCAAGTTTAGATAATACAGAGAAAATCATTGTCGTAATAAGAGATTAAAGATTTGAAAGCAAACAAAGTTTGATTGAAGTTTGATCGTGTCAAAAATGCCCACTAACAGAGTTCGCGGTTTGCCTATATAGGATTATCTTCTTCTTATATAATAAGATATCCTAAATTCAGAATATATTAGTAGTCCGCAATTTTGTTACCTAAACCCAATAGTCAACAAGTACTAACAACAACATACTAAGTTGGGTGGGGTCGAACCTTCACTATGGATCGCATATGTCAAGTTCTTTGTTCGGCATCGCTATGCTTTTGGAGTTATAACAGATTATGGACCGATACTCAGACCATACTCGGTTTGGATGTTGGAGATCATAGCAAATTTCAGCCAAATGGGATAAGTATTGCGCACTATAGGGACTCAAGAAGTAAAATCGGGAGATCCGTTTATATGGGAGCTATATCAGGTGATAAACCGCCAAAGAATTGTGCCCACCAGAATCCCACCCCACTATAGACATATACCTAAGCCAGTAATCGGCTTGTTGTGCGTAGCCGTTGATAGGTGTGGGTGCCTTGGCTCCTGTAGTCGAGAGTAATGCTTCAAGCGCACAACTATTCTTCAGACTAATCAATGAGGAAGAGACGGATAAACCAGAGGGATACACAGTTCGTCCTTAGCCTTTAAGTAAAGGTGGTATTTCTGACTCGGGTTAAGACAGCGGTGTCAATGAAACAGTCATCGTAGCCGAATCGAGAGATGAGGGCATCGGGATGACAGCAGAATTGAGGGATGGCTTTGGTAAGCTCACAAGCAGACCGAGAAGGCGAACCGGTGCACGACGAAGGAAGAATTGACATTCTAATACGAAGAGTAAAAAAAAATAGGTCTTCCGAAGAGCATAACACTGCTAAAATGCTGAAGAAGAACAAGTAAAAGCGTGCTAAGTTCGGCCGGGCCGAATCTTATATACCCTCCACCATGGATCGCATTTGTCGAGTTCTTCTCCCGGCATCTCTTCTTAGGCTAAAAAGGATATAAGAAAAGAGTTGCTCTGCTATTAAAACGATATCAAGATATGGTCCGGTTCGGACCACAATTAGATTATATGTTGGATACCTGTGTAAAATTTCAGCCAATTCGTATAAGAATTGCGCCCTTTGGGGCTCACGAAGTAAAATAGATAGAACGATTTATATGGGATCTGTATCGGGCTATAGACTGATTCAGAACATAATAAACACGTTTGTTGATAATCATGAGAGGATCCATCGTACAAAATTTCAGGCATATCGGATAATAATTGCGACCTCTAGGGGTCAAGAAGTCAAGATCCCAGATCGGTTTATATGGCAGCTATATCAGGTTATGAACCGATTTGAACCTTATTTGACACAGTTGTTGAAAGCAAAAATAAAATACGTCATGCAAAATTTCTGCCAAATCGGATAGGAATTGCGCCCTCCAGAAGCTCAAGAAGTTAAATCCCCAGATCTGTTTATATGACAGCTATATCAGGTTATGGACCGATTTAAACCATACTTGGCACAGTTGTTGGGTATCATAACAAAACACGTCGTGCGAAATTCCATTCCAATCGGATAAGAATTGCGCCCTCTAGATGCTCAAGAAGTCAAGACTTAAGATCGGTTTATATGGCAGCTATATCAGGTTATGGACCGATTTGAAATATACCTGGCACAGTTGTTGGATATAATAACAAAACACGTCGTGCAAAATTTCATTTCAATCGGATAAGAATTGCGCACTCTAGAGGCTCAAGAATTCAAGACCCAAGATCGGTTTATATGGCAGCTAAATCAGGTTATGGACCGATTTAAACCATACTTGACACAGTTGTTGGATATCATAACAAAACACGTCGTGCAAAATTTCATTCTGATCGGATAAGAATTGCGCACTCTAGAGGCTCAAGAAGTCAAGACCCAAGATCGGTTTATATGGCAGCTGTATCAGGTTATGGACCGATTTGAACCATACTTGGCACAGTTGTTGGATATCATAAAAAAACACGTCGTGCAAAATTTCATTCCAATCCGATTTGAATTGCGCACTCTAGAGGCTCAAGAAGTCAAGACCCTAGATCGGTTTATATGGCAGCTATATCAAAACATGGACCGATATGGCCCATTTACAATACCAACCGACCTACACTAATAAGAAGTATTTGTGCAAAATTTCAAGCGGCTAGCTTTACTCCTTCGGAAGTAAGCGTGCTTTCGACAGACGGACGGACGGACGGATGGGCGGACGGACGGACAGACGGACGGACATGGCTAGATCGACATAAAATGTCGCGACGAGCAAGAATATATATACTTTATGGGGTCTCAGACGAATATTTCGAGTAGTTACAAACAGAATGACAAAATTAGTATACCCCCCATCTTATGGTGGAGGGTATAAAAAGAGCTCCCCGCTTGCAAAGTCTCTGGGAAAACCAAGCCAGCCATCCTGCAATGGAAACTCCTGACTTCCTACAGGAGGCCACAGCCATCACGAAAGGGGAAGAAGGTCGCTGAGAATGGTATGGAGTCGCCATCTTACGCCAGAGTGGCAAGGAAGCACAATAGAGATGAGCTGACTTATGCAGTCATCAATATCGGCTGTGCTTCCGGCAGGATTCCACCAGATCATCGGTCTCAAGTGGAGGATCTGGCTAACAATCGGTTTTTGGAAATTGGTGTTGAACTCTGTAGAGGATCCACCAATACAAATGATGAGCTGCGAGTATAGAGGGGAAATTGTTACGCTGCATTTTGCGTCGGCGGAATGCATTGATACCGTAAAACAACTCGTCAGAGGTATTCACGTTCCCTGGGAGGGCGCAAAGCTCAACCTGGTGAGAAAGATGGATATCCCCCAGCTCACAGAGGGGACGGTTTTCATCAAAGGATCGGGCAGTAAATTTGCGCTGGAACGCAAGTTGCGTTCTTGGGCAAGCAAAACCAAGGTTTGGTCGCAGAGAAGTGGAAAGTCTTCCACAGGGAGGAGAAGGAGGAAGGAACTCTCTTTGTGGTTGGCATTGATCAAGTCACCGTGACGAGTTTGGCTTAGACTAAAGGCATGGCGCATTATGGGAGCAAAGCTGTCTTTTTCAAGATTGGCAAGACAAGGATAGGCAGAAATTCTCATTTTGAAACATCAGGCCGTGCATTGGCAGTTGTCTCAACACCGCCCAACGAACAGGGGGCCGATTGAAAAATTAGGCAGCGCAGTGACAGAAGTCTCAATTTAACCCTACGAACAGGGAGCCGTTGATGGTACCATCACCTACTCCCATGAAGCCCATTTACTTAAGATTTGGAAGGCTAAGATAGGCAATGATCCTAGTACTGAAACATCAGGCAGTACGGAGAATGGAAACTCAGTTTAGCTCGAAAAGAAAATCTAAGTCAGGAATTCCGTGCAAATTACAAAATCCCTAATTGTTTTCCATGCCACGCCCTTAAGTTGGTTCATATCTGATATTGTATCTCCACTTAAGTGTGGATGACTGTTAGCAGCGAAAGCAGGGCAACGACATGGGAAATGCTTCACCGTCTCATCATCTTACGCCATGTCCTACACGTGCTACCACTTGCCACACCTATTTTGCATAAGTGAGGTCATAGTCCTATTATAATACCGAAAGCTTAACTGACCTCCTGCTTTCTTCCTTTCAGTAATAGCCTCATCTTCTTACAATACGGATCTCCCCATAGGATTTTCGTCGTCCTACCGACCGTTTCGATGTTCCACAGTGGTAAGTGCGCGTTCGTAGCTCACTTCCTTAACTCGTCGATGAAAAAGACTTCGGGTTAACCAAGTTTATTGACGGCAGTCATCTGGCCATCATAGCCAACTCGTCTGCTTCTTCACTTTCACTTCACACCCAAACGATGAGTATCGCGCCATCTTCAGAGAAGGCATTAATCTCTTTCTTACACTCCCAGATGTTCGTGATTTTACCGTCCTTGTTGTTATTACCTTGATGGCCAGTTTACTGCATGTAAAGATGTTTACACTCGACGTCCTCGTGTTAACAGTACACCACCCCACTCATCCCTTGATCGCCCGTATCCCAGCCTGCAGGACCGCTTTACGGTCAGGCAGTCGGAAACAGATCTCAATCCATGGGTTCTCAATGAAGACCACTAGGCCAACTCTGTCCTCCAGCTTTGATGCATCTGTGTGGCATAATGTTTCAGATGGCAATACCAGTGTTCCGTCAATCCAAAACTGTGCCGCTGGCAGGAGTGCCTCGCACTCAACCTCTAGTGTCCTTTCAAGTTTCCGATCGGAAATCTTTCCATTCCTTAAGGTTTCCGTTCGTTGCCTCGATTATACCTCTATCCTCGGATTCAAACCCCATTTCGAGACCAGTCTACAAAGTGATCAACATCTAAGAGCCTTCTCAGTACGCTTGTGAATGTGACACTGCCAACTAAGTTTCCTGTACAAGATCACTCCTACATATTTCACGTTGTCAGATATCAAAGTCGGCAAATTGGCCCACCTTCGTCTTCCTCTAAACAGGTAGATTACCGTCTTCTCTGGGTTAACTCAATTTTAACTCGTGGGTCTAGCCCAGTCGTATGCTATCTGCAAGACCCTTTCGGCAATTCTGCATAGCTGGTTCGGGTCCTTATCTCTTAGAAGTATTATAACATCGTCTCCGTACCTGCACTCAAAGAAAAGTTAATACCAAATGTGATCATTTCAGTACCATACGGTATTGATAGTAAAGCAATACCGTATGGTACAAAAAAATGCCGGATGGTATGGATGAACCATAAAATGATATGCACGGTTTGGTACTTACCTTATTACCGAACTGGTATTGGTTTTAATACCAATCTGTTATTGGTTTTAGCACCAGTACCAAACCATTATTGATTATTGCACCATTTAATGAAACAAAAAAACCTTGAAAACATTTTTAATCTAATTTTATTTCGATTATTTATGTTAATAATTACAAAAAGTAATGTTCACCTTGACCAACCGCAATTCTTTGTATTCGGCAATTTGTCTTAACGACGTAAATGATCTGGTACTACATCAGGAAAAAGTGTCAGGGGACACTACACTTTTGAAATCTAATGTCAAGGAATTGAGAATGCAGCTGCTAAGGTGAGAAAATGCATCCGTTTCCTGTGAAGTTCGGGTGAAGGGAATACCGTATCAAAATGATGAAAACTTGATGGACGTTTTTGGCAATATTTGTTGTTACTACGGCCATATACATGCAAGCTGGCGATAAATATGAATGGGTGCTACATCCAAATCTGAACTGATTTTGATGAAATCTCGCACATAAGTTAAGATCAGTAACAAAACAATCCGTGCCAAATTTTGTGCAGATCGGTTACAAATTGTGTTTATTACAGCCTTATAAGAGCAAAACGGGCGATACATAAATATTGGAGCTATAACCAAATTTGAACCGATTTTGATGATATGTTAAAATCAGTAACAAAACAATCCATGTCAAATTTTGTGTAGATCGATTGAAATGTAGCTACTTCGGCCATTTAAGCGAAAATCGGGCGATACATATATATGGGAGCTATATCTAAATCTGAACCGATTTTTATCAAAATCAATCACTTAAATTTCGTGATGATTGGACAAAAAATACGACCAGCACTTTGATTACAAGAATACATGGACCCACAGACGGAAGGACGGACAGACGGACATGGCTAAATAGAAACAGAAAGTGATTCTGAGTCGATCGGTATACTTATCAAAGGGTCTATCTCTTCTCCTTCTTAGCGTTGGAAACAAATGCACAAATTTGTAACACCACAGTACCACAGTGGTGATGTAGGGTAAAAAAAGTGTTAAGTTCGGCCGGGCCGAGCTTTGGATACCCACCACATAGGGTATATATGTAAACCACCTTTCGTCAAAATCCAGTGAAAAATGCATACCTTAGGCCCCATAGCAGCTTTATCGAAATATTGTTTGTTCCGATTTGCACCAAGTACTTCTAAGTACAATGTTCAATTGTGTATAAAAAAATATTGGTGTTTTAAGTAGCAATATCTAAAAATAAACCGATTTGAACCATATACGACACGGATGTCGATAGGCCTAACATAAATCACCGTTTCAAATTTCAGTGAAATCGGATTATAAATACGCCTTTTATATGACAGCTATATCCAAATATGGACCGATTTGGGCCAAGTTTCAGAAGAATTTCGACAACAATGACGATAATACAACTTACTGTCCCAAATTTCGGCGAAATCGGACAATAAATGCGCCTTTTATGACGCCAAACTTTAAATCGATAGATCGGTCTATATGGCAGCTACCTCCAAATCTGGACCGATCTGAGCCAAATTGAAGAAGAATGTCGAGGGGCCCAACACAACTCACTGTCTCAAATTTCGGCGACATTGGACAATAAATGAGCCTTTTATGGACGCAAGACCTTAAATCGAGAAATGGGTCTAGATAGCAGCTATAACCAAATCAATGCCGCTCTGGGCCAAATTGAAGAAAGATGTCCCAAATTACAGCAAAATCGGATAACAAATGTGGATTTCATGGGTCTAAGACCCTAAATCGGCGGATCGGTCTATATGGGGGCTACATCATGATATAGCCCATCTTCGAACTCAACCTGCTTATGAAAAAAAAAAAGAATCTGTGCAAAATTTCAACTCAATATCTCTATTTTTAAAGAATGTAGCGTGATTTCAACAGACAGACGGACATGGATAGATCGTCTTAGATTTTTACGCTGACCAGAATATATGTACTTTATAGGGTCGGAAATGAATATTTCGATGTGTTGCAAGCGGAATGACAAAATGAATATACCCCATCCTTCGGTGGTGGGTATAAAAACAGAAATTCTCCAAATAAGGTTATTCTAGTTAAATTCATGTACACATATGATAACATTTTTTTCTGAAATCCGTATCCGGTTACAAAAAGCAAAATAACCACAAACTACAGCTGGATTCAATCGGTTTCAGATCTACAGCCCCATATTACATTAATGAAAATCTCTAAAATACAAATTACCAATTTCTTCAAGATGCGATTAAATTTAAAAACAAGTAAAAAGGCATTAAGTTCGGCCGGGCCGATCTTTGGATACGCACCACCTCGGGTATATATGTAAACTCCATTTCGTCACAATTCGGTGAAAATTTAATAACTTACGAAGCCAAATTTGGCACAGACATTGATTAGTCTAATATATATGTCACTATTATATTTTGTAGAACAAAATATAGACCCCTTAGCGGCAGATCGGTCTATATGACAGCTATATCTATATATAGTCAGATCTGAACCATTTAAGTCGGGTGTCAGGAGGCTAAAAATAACTCACTGTTTGAAATTTTAGCGAAATCGGTTAAACAATAAAGCTTTTATGGGCTTCAGACCCCTTACTGACAGATCGGTCTATATGATAGCTATCTTATATATAACAAATTCGGCCGGGCCGAGTCCCTTATACCCTCCACCATTGACCGCATTTGTCGAGTTCTTTTCACGGCATCTCTTCTTAGGCAAAAAAGTATATAAGAAAAGATTTGCTCTGCTATTAGAGCGATATCAAAATATGCATCGGTTTGGACCACAATTAAATTAAATGTTAGAGACCTGTGTAAAATGTCAGCCAATTCGAATAAGAATTGCGCCCTTTGGGAGCTCAAAAAGTAAAATAGAGAGATCGATTTATATGGGAGCTGTATCGGGCTATAGACCGATTCAGACCATAATAAACACGTATGTTGATGGTCATGAGAGAATCCGTCGTACAAAATTTCAGGCAAATCGGATAATGATTGCGACCTCTAGAGGCTCAAGAAGTCAAGATCCCAGATCGGTTTATATGGCAGCTATATCAGGTTATGAACCGTTTTGAACCATACTTTGCACAGTTGTTGTATATTATAACAAAACAAGTCCTGCAAAATTTCATTCCAATCGGATAAGAATTGCGCACTCTAGATGCTGAAGAAGTCAAGACCCAAGATCGGTTTATATGGCAGCTATATCAGGTTATGGACCGATTTGAACCATACTTTGCACAGTTGTTGGATAACATGTCCCGATATTGCCCATTTACAATACCAACCGACCTACACCAATAAGAAGTATTTGTGCAAAATTTCAAGCGGCTAGCTTTACTCCTTTGGAAGTTAGCCTGCTTTCGACAGACAGACTGACGGACGGACAGACGGACGGACATGGCTAGATCGACATAAAATGTCGCGACGATCAAGAAATTAGTATACCCCCCATCCTATGGTAGAGGGTATATAATCAATTTGTGTTTGTTTGTATGTTTGTGTGTTCCTTATAGACTTAGAAACGGCTAAACCGATTTTCTTCAAATTTTCAAAGATGGTGCATAATGATCCCGTAATGAAAATAGGGTACAATATTTTTTGATATCTGAAGAGGGGGCGGACCCTCCCCTTTACCCTAATTTTCAGAAACGCCAGATCTCGGAGATTGGTGATGCGATTTAAGCCAAATTTTGTGTGCTCTCATATAGTACCCTGAAAATAAAAATTTGGTATCCAAATTTCGAACACCACCCAAATAGGGAGTATTTGCCGACTATTGCAATATGAGGCTCAAATAAGAAGGATTTTAGAGTGTAACACGAATCCGATATATATTTTCAAGGCCAACTCACTGAGTGGCCGCCCATCCCTCAAAATACCCCCCAAGCCGGTCATGTTTATCAACTATGGAAATATGGGGCTCAAATTAAAGGTATTTGGGAGTAGACAACATATTTGATATCAACATTAGGGACCAGCTCTCAAGGGGACGTCCCACCACCATAACAACCCCCAACTAGGACGTATTTGCTCACCAAGACAATTTAGGTACTAAAGAGAGTAGAACTAAATATATTTAGTTTTAGGGGCAAAACCCCAAACCGGATATATTTGCTGACTTTTGCAATAAGGAGTTCAAATGAAATTAGAAAACGATTTCGATATCCATTTTTTAGGCCGTTGGCAATATGGGGTTCAAATAAATGATATATAGATATATGAGAATAGAGCACGTTGCTGATATATTTACTGGGCTTAATGTTTGGGGGACCATGTTGGATAATGTTGACGGACACCGTAGCGCAGAGGTTATCATGTCCGCCTATGACGCTGAGCGCCTGGGTTCGAATCCTGGCGAGACCATCAGAAAAAATTGGCAACATTTGCGAGGTACTGTGCCATTTAAAACATCTCTCCCAAGGGGTGTCGCACTGCGGCACGCCGTTCGTACTCGGCTATAAAAAGGAGGCCCCTTATCATAGAGTTTTAAATCTTGAATCCGACTGCATATATATGAGAAGTTTGCCCCTGTTCCTTAATGGAATGTTCATGGGCAAAATTTGACAAATTTGATAACAAAATGTGATAACCAATTTCGGGGCCATGGGTTTGGGGGGCGCCACATTGTGTAAACTCCCCTTAAAACAATGGCAATACGGGATTGAAACAAATGGTATTTGGGAGAAGAGCACTATGCTGATATTTTTCAGGGCCAAGTATCTGGGGGACCACCTCACCCCCGAAAACACCCATAAATCAAATAACATGAGAATATTGGGCTGAAATAAAGTATTTTAAGAATGGAGTACACCTTACATCCAAACTTAAATTCGTTGACCAACAAAGATCATATGGGATTCAGATATTGTTAAACTGTTAGTCAAGCGATATACTATTTTCGTAGCACGGTATTTCACTAAAAGCCGTTATGATAACCCTCTGCCTTTACTCCCTCTACTAACGTTTTAGTTTGGACATGGGTTTTGAGAGAAATTTGTATACCCTCCACCATAGGATGGGGGGCATACTAATTTCGTCATTCTGTTTGAACCTACTCGAAAGTTTCGTCTGAGACCCCATACAGAATATTTATTCTTGATCGTCGCGACATTTTATGTCGATCTAGCCATGTCTGTCCGTCCGTCAGTCTGTCTGTCGAAAGCACGCTAACTTTCGAAAGAGTAAAGCTAGCCGCTTGAAATTTTGCTCAAATACTTCTTATTAGTGTACGTCGGTTGGTATTGTAAATGGGCCATATCGGTCCATGTTTTGATATAGCTGCCATATAAACCGATCTTGGGTCTTGACTTCTGAGCCTCTAGAGTGCGCAATTCTTATCTGATTGGAATGAAATTTTTGTTGTGATATCCAACAACTGTGTATGGTTCAAATCGGTCCATGACCTGATATAGCTGTCATATAAACCGATCTTGGGTCTTGACTTCTTGAGCTTCCAGAGGGCGCAATTCCTATCCGATTTGGCTGAAATTTTGCACGACTTATTTTATTCTAACTTTTAACAACTGTGTCAAATAAGATTCAAATCGGTTCATAACCGGATAAAGCTGCCATATAAACCCGTCTGGGATCTTGACTTCTTGAGTCTCTAGAGGTCCCAATTATTATCCGATTTGCCTAAAATTTTGTACGACGGATCCCCTCATTACCATCAACATACTTGTTTATTATGGTCTGAATCGGTCTATAGCCCGATACAGCTCCCACATAAATCGATCTCTCTATTTTACTTCTTGAGCCCCCAAAGGGCGAGATTCTTATTCGAATTGGCTGACATTTTACACAGGTCTCCAACACATAACTTAATTGTGGTCCAAACTGGACCATATCTTGATATCGCTCTAATAGCAGAGCAAATCTTTTCTTATATCCTTTTTTGCCTAAGAAGAGATGCCGGAAAAAGAACTCGACAAATGCGATCCATGGTGGAGGGTATATAAGATTCGGCCCGGCCGAACTAAGCACGCTTTTACTTGTTCATCTTGGCGGCGTAGTTGGCGCTATCGTCCAGGTCGCAGAAAAGATTCCAGGAAGCACGTTTTGCCGCTCTGATAATCTTATTGTATTCGTTGAGCCGTGTTTAATACACATCCCAATAAACTTCCGCCTTTTTACAACGTGCTCTGTTAAAAAGTCTGCAGATCTCTTTTCCAATGTTGCGAATCTCCCTGGTCATCCAGGGTTTTACTTGGATTGATTTCCTTTCTCGAAGAGGACAACTATCTTCAAAAGACTCCACTAGTGAAGTCGCAATCTTGTTGACATTGTTGTCAATAACATCTGTGCTTGGACAATCTAAATTATATTGCCCAAATTTTCTTCTGAGTAGTCTTCCGAATTTTGGCCAGTTGGCTTTCATCTTATTCCGGAAGCTTATCGGATTTGGCGCTGGCCATGCTATTCCAAAACAAATGTAGAGATGTATGGAGACCCTCCAACCTTGAGATCATCGATTAGATTTTCCGAGTATATTGTTGCATCTAAAACCTCCTCCCTAATCCTATTAACAAAGGTAGAGGTGTTACCAATATTAGGTGTTTTTAGGTAGTTATTATTCAAGAATTCTGTCAGAGCTTGGCCCCGCTTATTAATGTTTGTCCTACCCCACGAAATACGGTAAACGGTAAGAGTTCGCATCGACCCTATTAGTACCTCATTTCCTATCTGTTTTGCTTTCCCCACCAACCGTTGCACGTCCGACGTAGGTGGTCCTCCGCCGAGTACCAGTGTTATCATAGAATAATTGGTATTTGATATAATTCAGTCCAGAAACTTTATTCCGGTTCGTCCCTGGCTCCTGAATTAAGGCAATATGAATCTTGCCGTTGCTGATTTTCTCCATCAGAGCGTGTGTAGCTGTCTCGCTCTGGTCATTGCTCTCTAGCTCTCAATCATTGGTCCTTCATTAGATGGGTTTCTTGGGAGTGGTTGATGGTCTCATCATGTGCTCCTTGTTCCTTAGGCTGCATTGAGTTTCGAGTCACTGCACTACCTGATGGTTTAATATCTTTGGATTTTAAGGATATTTTCCAAGTCTAGTTTTTCGAATCTTGAGAAAGACGGTAATGGTTCCATCATTGGGTCCCTGTTCTATAGGTTGTTTTGGGTTTCCATTCCTGTACTGCCTGATGTTTCAATATTAGAATCTTGCCAATACTAGTCTTCCAAATCTACAGTAAATGTGCTTTGTGCTTTAAAACAAAAATTAAGTAGCAAATCTGGGGTGGAGTGCTTACGAGGGCGGCACACCACCAAAACCAAGCCAGCAGAGCGGGCCAGGCTCAGCTAGCATACAATAAATATTTACCGGCATCTCTTCTTAGGCTAAAAACGATATAAGAAAAGATTTGCTCTGCTATTAGAGCGATATCAAGATATGGTCCCGTTCGGACCACAATTAAATTATAAGTTGGAGACCTGTGTAAAATGTCCTTCGGGCCTGATCCTAAGCTGTATCAGGCAATAGACCAATTCCGATCATAATAAACACGTATGTTGATGGTCATGAGAGGATCCGTCGTACAAAATTTCAGGCAAATCGGATAATAATTGCGACCTCTAGAGGCTCAAGAAGTTAAGATCCCAGATCGGTTTATATGGCAGCTATATCAGGTTATTGATCGATTTGAACCATACTCAGCACAGTTGTTGGAAATCATAACAAAACACGTTATGTAAAATTTCATTCCAATCAGTTTAGAATTACGCCCTCTAGAGGCTCAAGAATTCAAGACCCAAGACCGGTTTATATGGCAGCTATATCAGGTTATGGACCGATTTGAACCATACTTGGCACATTTGTTGCATATCATAACAAAAAACGTTGTGCAAAATTTCATTCCAAATGTATAAGAATTGCGCCCTCTAGAGGCTCAAGAAGTCAAGACCCAATATCGGTTTATGTGGCTGCTATATCAAAACATGGACCTATATGGCCCATTTGCAATCCTAACAGACCTACTCTAATAAGAAGTATTTGTGCAAAATTTCAAGCGGCTAAATTCAAACTCATTCGAAAGTTAGCGTGCTTTCGACAGATAGACGGACGGGTATGGGTGAATCGACATAAAATGTCACGACGATCAAGAATATATATACTTTATGGGGTCTCAGACGAATATTTGGAGTAGTTACAAACAGAATGCCGAAAATAGTATACCCCATCCTATGGTATAAAAATATAGTAAAAGTAAATAAAACATTGGCAGATAGAAAAGTTCATTGTGACATAGTAAGGTGTTAGAGAAGGTTTTAGTTTCGGTTCACCACAGTATATCATTTTATACAAATTTAGATTACAACGATATCGTAAAAGTTGTCAATATTCCATCTGACAAAATTGTTCGGCTAAGTGTGTCAAACTTTCATATCTTATAACACAAAACCCGAACTTGACTATGTCATTACGAGACGAGCTTTATTTTGTTCCTGTGGACTAAACTAGGGAACTAAAATTCGTAATATTCTAATGTGTAAAAACGCCACACCTGGGAGATAGACACAACGATTTAAACGAAATGCTGTTGTTATTTGCAACCTAAATAAAAATAGATAAATAATTCGTTTTTCTGAAAATTGCAATCATTTTAAAATTACTATAGTTAGGTTAAGTTTCAGTGGCAGTTTGCCTTCAGACTCACTTATACGTTTTCGTCTATTGCGATGCCACAGGAAAAGATAAAGGAAGATGCCTTCTAGTTCCTTCCGTTGAACCATCCAGATCGTTTTGAAAAGCCCAATAACTTTCAAATGTTGACACCCGCTAAATCAGACAGGTTCTCAAAGAAATGAGAACCTAAAATGGAACCTTGTGACTGCTCGTGTGGGACACATACACAGAAGTTGTTCTATAGTCTCTTCTCATTCGATTTTCTCACAGCTTCTGCAAAAGTCGTTGCTGGAAACCTTAGGTCTGTAGGCATGCTTTCCGATTAGACAGTGTCCTGTCATGACGGACACAATGACGGAGACGTCTGCTCTACCCAGTGACAGCAAAGCAGTAGACCTCTTCAAATCTAGATTAGGCCACATAGTTTTGGAGTGCTCATAGTGACCATCTATGATTCGTTGTCCTTCGGGCCTGATCCTGAAAACTTAGCTTACATGTCGCTAGAGGCATACCCACTCGTCCGCTTCACAATTCCCTGGGATATCTCTTTGGCCCGGCACCCAGAATAGGTGAATTTTGAACTGTTCAGCCATCTCGTTGAGATATCTGCGACAGTAGAGGGCGGTTCTTGTGTTCAGAAATACGTTCTTCACGGATTTAATTTCTGCCGGGCTGTTTGAGAATATTTTTATTCCAATCGTCGTAATGCCATTATATTTTAGCCATTCCACCACTTCCGTAATTGCAAGGATCTCCGTTTAATACACACTGCAGTGGACGGGTAACCTTTTCGATATGACAAGTTCTAAATATTTAGAGTACACCCCAAAGGTCGTTTAGTTTGGAACCATCCGTATAGAAGCCTATGTAACTTCTGTAAGCAGGAATATCGTGGTTCCAATCGGTTCTATCAGGAATAGTGTTATAGTACATTTTTATTATAGAGCGGCTCAAGCAGGGTGTAATGAACACTGCCTGGAACATCGGACATTGTATCAAGGATTATACAGTGTCCGTAGCCCGCTTTATACACACTGCAGTGGACGGGTAACCTTTTCGATATGACAAATTCTAAATATTTAGAGTACACCCCAAAGGTCGTTTAGTTTGGAACCATCCGTTCCTATGTAAATTCTGTAAGCAGGAATATCGTGGTTCCAATCGGTTCTATCAGGAATAGTGGTATAGTACATTTTTATTATAAAGCGGCTCAAGCAGAGTGTAATGCACACTGCCTGGAACATCGGACATTGTATCAAGGATAACACAGTGTCCGTAGCCGCCACATGACCAAAGAGAAAGCTTTCTTAACCTCACGGCAGTGGTTGTTGCAATTTGGGTAGCCACAATGTCCGGAGGCATTAGATGTAGCATTAAATTCAGTGCATCAGATGGTGTCGTCCTCAGTGTGGCTGTAATGCACAAGCAAGCCATCCTTTATATCCGGTTTAGTATGAAGCAGAAGGAGAACTTTTGACGGATCAGTAGCGCCGTCCATCCGACCATAACACCATATAGCATTGTGGGTCTGACAACTGCAGTATATACCTAATGCTTCACATGCGGTCTAACCCCCAACTTTTGCCAATTGCCCTATTGCAGGTGTATTGGGCAAGAGTTGCCTTTTTGCCCTTTCCAAAATAATGGACTTGATGTTCAACATCTTGTTCAGCAAAACACCCAGGTGTTTCAGCAAAACACCCAGATATATGTTAATTGCCTTCGGAGATCAACGCTCGATTGAAATGCATCGTTGTGCGCTTAGAAAGATTGTTGAGATCTGGCCAGCTGCAGCACTAGATTTAGTCAAGAAGGAAGATATTTCTTCTCGACCAATGGCGCATGCTTGGATACAAAGGATTCCCTCAGATCCTGAATCGATACTTGGAAGACTAAAGGAATGTTATCCCAATCTTTCAACCACCAACTGGGAGATTGGTAGATTATATGAGGCTGGTGGTGACCGCAGACATGCAGTATTCGAATAAACTCCGACTGTCTCGCAGACCTCAACAAGTATGAAGGTGTTGTATCCTATGGATTCAACCCGACAAGCCTTGTATGGCTTATCCGAATGGTCTGGGACTCAGAAAATACTTCTACAGTAGTAGCTATCTAAGGAGGAATCGTCCACACCGTAAGTGTCCAGTGTCCTGAGGAAGGGTGGTTCCTCAGCTTCCTCACCTGCCCGTGAATGCGTACTGAAGCTCATCATGACAAACCTAACGAATCTTGTGAGGATGATTTCTTGGCGGAATCATAAGACGAGGCTAACACAATAGTGGTGGAAGTTCTGAATCCTGACTTTGGTCCGGTTTCTACAGATAAATCTCCACCACTGTAAGGCTGCATCGGCGGCACTTACAGTGGTGGAGAGTTATCTCGTCCTGATGGCGGGGGGATTTGACATGGTTCTTATTGAGGAACCATGGGTGTGTGGAGCAATGGTTCGTGGACTAAGAATTCCGAGATTTAAACTACTTAAGGGTATGGGAAATGGGAGACACAGGGTCTGTATTCTAGCAAAAAGTTGTCTAAATGTTACTCTTCCTCCGTCGCTAAGCCCTAAAGATTCAGTAGCAGCCAGCCTTGAAATAGATAAGTCTCATTACTGGCTGGCTTCCCTATGTATGGCATACGATTCAAAGATGCCTCCTTCAAACCTTAAGTTGTTGGCTGAAGCCGCTTTTGTAGGGAAGAAGAGCCTCATTGTAGGAAATGATGCTAATGCACATCACCAGATATGGGGAAGTTCGGATATCAACGAAAGGGGTGAGCTGCTTATTGAATATATTATATATTGCAATCTGGCGATTTGTAATAAAGGGGATAAACCGACCTTCATTACCAGGAATAGGCAGGAGGTACTAGATATTACCTTTATATCGGAAGATATTAGTGGAAGAGTATGCAACTGGGAAGTGTTGGATGACCACAGCTTCTCATCATCAATATATTAGTTTCAGCCTTGGAGAAAATACTGCAGAGGTTGTCCCTCGGCTAAACAGAAGAAAGGCTGATTGGGATAAATTTCGCCACAAATTCTGCAGAAGGGATAGACCCTTCTTGACCAGAAAAGAAAGTAGAAACTACGGAGGATATAGACATCGTGGTCAAGCGGATCACGAAGGCCCTAAATAACTGGCTTGTGTCAGCATGCCCTAGTGCCAAGCCAAGGTGCAAACAGCTACCGCCATGGTGGATCCCAGAGCTGGTTGGTATAAGGAAGGACTGCAGAAAACTCTTCAATAGATCGAAAGCGATTGGGACATCTATAAGGCTGAGCTAAGAAAATATAAGGGTGAGCTTAGAAAGGCTCAGAACAAATCCTGGGTAAAATTCTGCAGCTCCGTGGAGGATACGTCAGAGGCCTCTAGGCTAAAGAAGATTCTGTCCTCGAGACCTATTACGGAAGTTAGAAGTCAGTGAATGTATGGACAATGTCTAGTGAGGAAACACTAGAACTACTTTTTGATACACATTTGCCGGGAAATTCCCCAACGGACAACGTGGCACCGGAAGAGGTAGTCACTGGTATGCATTCGTCGGGGATTATTAGGGAAATTGTGTCTGAACCGAAAATAATTTGGGCTATAAGAAGTTTCTACTCCATCAAGTCGTCAGGCCCTGATGATGTGTCACCGGTTGAATTACTAGCTTTGTCTGATAGACAGGTTCTCTGGCGTAGGGAGATATACTCTGCTTGTACCAGAATGTCATATATATCTGTGGGTTGGAGGAACACGAAGATTCCTTGAGAGGTTGATAGAAACATATCTTAGGGCAAAAATCCCTGGAGATCGCCTGTCGCGGCAGCAGCATGCATATAGTAAAGGCAAATCCACTGAAACAGCCCTTCACGACATAATCGGCTACATAGAGGGTTCTCTCGCTGTCAAGGAATCTACAATGGTAGAATTTCTTGACATTGAAGGTGCTTTCTATGATTATTATACAACAGTTACGATTTACAATTATTTATAAAATTCGTTTGGTCATATACAGATCATTGTGAGGTACGCGTCTGATGTATTCCATCCGCAATGTCGTAGGAATGATGTGGTATGGCGTGCTGTATACAATAGTATGTACGGATGTGACACCATTAAAAAAGAGTTAACACATAAGCGGTAATTATATATGTTGCTACCACTCTTCACCTCTTCCCAACGCAGGATCTTAACCACTCTTACGAGGTTCCAACTCGTCCTTTTGTGTGGAATTGTGTTGTCTGGTCAACAGTGCCTGTGTGGTATGGCATGTGTAAGAGAATGTACGAATGTGGCTGTCGACTATTATCTAAATTCTCGGCGGATTTGCCAACATTAAAACTCATTAAATGTATTTTGTCCTTTTTCCATGCAAGGAGATCAACTGCTCGGCATCCTGACATGAAAAATATGTATCAGCCCGCAGTAATTGAGTTTCAGTGTAACGCTGTGTTCTTCCACATTTAATGTATTTGTCAAATTAATGTTCTTTTTGTTGTAGGACAAAGTACTCGTACGTACAAATGGAATGGAATGAAATTAACGTTCACTCTCAGCTATCAAGATTTCAGTTGTACGAGTCGGAAAAGTGATTACATTTTCACTCAAGTTACGGTTGTAATGTCATGTTGGGCACCATTTCACTGCCCACATATGAGGTTTCGGTGAAATTTTCACGCGAACTGATGTTATTAAGTTCCGCAATTTTAGCACGAGAGGTAAGCTGCATTATACCATACGGTGGTTGCGTCCGTACGGCAATAATCGAAAAAGCGTTTTCGTCGCATAAACGTTTTTGAATGCGTAGGTCATAGTTAATTATATCAACATATGTAATATGCAATTTGTATCTGTACTTTATAAGATTGAGGCATACTAATGTAGCTATTCAATAAATATATAGGCAGTGATACGGAGCGGGGCAGCCCTATTTTTCCAGGAGCGTGAGCGTGAGAATGCGTAGCAGAGCGGTTTCCAATAATTTATTAGCCAGCCATAGCAGGCAGACATACTTATAGAAGTTGAAATATATTTTTATACCCTCCACCATAGGACATTTTATGTCGATTTAGCCATGTCCGCCCGTCTGTCCGTCCGTCCGTCCGTCTGTCTGTCGAAAGCTAACTGCCGAAGGAGTAAAGCTAGCCGCTTGAAATTTTGCTCAAATACTTCTTATTAGTGAAGGTCGGTTGGGATTGTAAATGGGCCATATCGGTCCATAACCTGATATAGCTGCCATATAAACCGATCTTGGGTCTTGACTTCTTGAGCCTCTAGAGTGCGCAATTCTTATCCGATTGGAATGAAATTTTGAACGTAGTATTTTGTTATGATGTCCAATAACTGTGCCAAGTATGGTTTAAATCGGTTCATAACCTGATATAGCTGTCATATAAACAGATCTGGGGACTTGACTTCTTGAGCTTCTAAAGGGTGATTTTTTTGAGGTTAGGATTTTCATGCATTAGTATTTGACAGATCACGTGGGATTTCAGACATGGTGTCAAAGAGAAAGATGCTCAGTATGCTTTGACATTTCATCATGAATAGACTTACTAACGAGCAATGCTTGCAAATCATTGAATTTTATTACCAAAATCAAATTCAGCGATGAGGCTCATTTCTGGTTGAATGGCTACGTAAATAAGCAAAATTGCCGCATTTGGAGTGAAGAGCAACCAGAAGCCGTTCAAGAACTGCCCATGCATCCCGAAAAATGCACTGTTTGGTGTGGTTTGTACGCTGGTGGAATCATTGGACCGCATTTTTTCAAAGATGCTGTTGGACGCAACGTTACGGTGAATGAACACATTTCGAACCGAACACTGATTTTGGTAATAAAATTCAATGATTTGCAAGCGTTGCTCGTTAGTAAGTCTATTCATGATGAAATGTCAAAGCATACTGAGCATCTTTCTCTTTGACACCATGTCTGAAATCCCACGTGATCTGTCAAATACTAATGCATGAAAATCCTAACCTCAAAAAAATCACCCTTTAGTTGGCGCAATTCCTATCCGATTTGGCTGAAATTTTGCAAGACGTATTTTATTCTTACTTTCAACAACTGTGTCAAATAAGGTAAAAATCTGTTCATAACCTGATATAGCTGCCATATAAACCGATCTGGGATCTTGACTTCTTGAGCCTCTTGAGGTCGCAATTATTATCCGATTTGCCTGAAATTTTGTACGGCGGATTCTCTCATGACCATCAACATACGAATTGGCTGACATTTTACACAGGTCTCCAACATATAATATAATTGTGGTCCAAACCGGGCCATATCATGATATCGCTCTTATAGCAGAGCAAATCTTTTCTTATATCCTTTTTATACCCTCCACCATAAGATGGGGGGTATACTAATTTCGTCATTCTGTTTGTAACTACTCGAAATATTCGTCTGAGACCTAATAAAGTATATATATTCTTGATCGTCGTGACATTTTATGTCGATCTAGCCATGTCCGTCCGTCTGTCCGTCCGTCCGTCCGTCCGTCCGTCCGTCTGTCTGTCGAAAGCACGCTAACTTTCGAAGGAGTAAAGCTAGCCGCTTGAAATTGTGCACAAATACTTCTTATAAGTGTAGGTCGGTTGGTATTGTAAATGGGCCATACCGGTCCATGTTTTGATATAGCTGCCATATAAACCGATCTTGGGTCTTGTCTTCTTGAGCCTCTAGAGTGCCCAATTCTTATTCGATTGGAATGAAATTTTGCACGACGTGTTTTGTTATGATATCCAACAACTGTGCCAAGTATGGTTCAAATCGGTCCATAACCTGATATAGCTGCCATATAAACCGATCTTGGGTCTTGATTTCTTGAGCCTCTAGCGTGCGCAATTCTTATCCGATCAGAATGAAATTTTGCACGACGTGTTTTGTTATGATATCCAACAACTGTGCCAAGTATGGTTGAAATCGGTTCATAACCTGATATAGCTGCCATATAAACCGATCTGGGGTCTTGACTTCTTGAGCCTCTAGAGTGCGCAATTCTTATCCGATTGGAATGAAATTTTGTACGACGTGTTTTGTTATTATATCCAACAACTGTGCCAAGTATGGTTCAAGTCGGTGCATAACCTGATATAGCTGCCATATAAACCGATCTTGGGTCTTGACTTCTTGAGCCTCTAGGGGGCGCAATTCTTATCCGAATGGAATGGAATTTCGCACGACGTCTTTTGTTATGATACCCAACAATTGTGCCAAGTATGGTTCAAATCGGTTCATAACCTGATATAGCTGCCATATAAACCGATCTTGGGTCTTGACTTTTTGAGCCTGTAGAGGGCACAATTCTTATCCGATTTGAATGAATTTTTGCACGAAGTATTTCGTTATGATATCCAACAACTGTGCCAAGTATGGTTGAAATCGGTCCATAACCTGATATAGCTCTCATATAAACAGATCTGGGGATTTGACTTCTTCAGCTTCTAGAGGGCGCAATTCCTATCCGATTTGGCTGAAATTTTGCATGACGTATTTTATTTTTCCTTTCAACAACTGTGTCAAATAAGGTTCAAATCGGTTCATAACCTGATATAGCTGTCATATAAACCGATCTGGGATCTTGACTTCTTGAGCCTCTAGAAGTCGCATTTATTATCCGAATTGCCCGAAATTTTGTACGACGGATTCTCTCATGACCATCAACAAACGTGTTTATTATGGTCTGAATCGGTCTATAGCCTGATACAGATCCTATATAAATCGTTCTCTCTATTTTATTTCATGAGCCCCAATGGGCGCAATTCTTATACGAATTGGCTGAAATTTTACACAGGTCTCCAACATATAATATAATTGTGGTCCGAACCGGACCATATCTTGATATCGTTTTAATAGCAGAGCAACTCTTTTCTTATATCCTTTTTTGCCTAAGAAGAGATGCCGGGAAAAGAACTCGACAAATGCGATCGATGGTGGAGGGTATATAAGATTCGGCCCGGCCGAACTTAGCACTCTTTTACTTGTTTTGCCTAAGAAGAGATGCCGGGAAAAGAAATCGACAAATGCGATCCATGGTGGAGGGTATATAAGATTCGGCCCGGCCGAACTTAGAACGCTTTTACTTGTTTGGTTAAAATACACTTATTTTCGATTAGCATAACTACACAATAAATAATTAACATTCCACTGTGAAATTTTCATTCTGTACGTAAGTGAACACGAATGAAGAAAAATTCCTAAGAATATGCGGCCGTTATAAATTGTTTCATTTTTCTCTCAAAGAGGTAGCAAAATTTTAAGATTTCGGCAATTAAGAAGCTGCAAAGTTTGAATTGGTGAATTTTTTTTCGAAAATTAGGACAAAATTTATGACTTGTACTTGGCGGCCACCGTAGCTCAGAGGTTTATTTATCCACCTATGACGCCGAACGCCCAGCTTCGAATCCTGGCGAGAACATCAGAAACAACTTTCAGTGATAGTTGACCCCTTCTAATGCTGCCGACATTTGTGATATAAAGGGTGATTTTTTATCTGTTATGTTTTTGGCAATACTGGTTTAAACAGTTTACGCACGTTTCGCGATTTGTTTCACTGTCAAACATCTTCAGTTTGTTCTATAATTTTACCATGAATCGTCTTACAAACGAACAACGCTTGCAAATTATTGAATCGAGGGCTTCTCCCATTTTATGGTCAGTTTAATCGACGTACTGAAGCGGCTATTCGGGCTATTGCGGTTAAATTTCGCACCGAATTTATATTGTTGGACTTTAAACAACCAACACGCTAACGTAGAGGGCGAACTGAGGAAAATACGGCAGCTGTATCGGCCAATGTTAATGATGACCATCTATTATCGATTCGTCGCCATTCGCACCAGTTGGGCCTCTGTTACTCAATAACGTGAAAAATTTTGCGGAAGGATTTAGGGGTGAAGCGTTTCAAACTACAGCTGGTGCAAGAATTGAAGCCGAACGACCTTCCGCAATGCAAAATTATTAGTGAATAGGCTCTTGGAAAGTTGACCTAAGATCGAAATATCCATTTCCGACCCTATAAAGTATATATATTCTTGATCAGCTTAAATATCTAAGACGATCTAGCCATTTGGTCCAGATCTGTCCAGATTTGGATATAGCTGCCATATAGATCGATCTCTCGATTTAAGGTTTTCGGCCCATAAAAGACGCGTTAATTGTCCGATGTCGCCGAAATTTGGGACAGTGAGTTGTGTTATGCCTCTCAACAATATGCAATATGGCACAGATCGGTCCAGATTTGGATATAGCTGCCATATATAGAGTTATGTTAGGCTCCTCTACATTTATCTGCAACTTGGCCCAAATCAGTCCAGATTTGTATATAGCTGCCATATCGACCGATCTCTCGATTTAAAGACTTGGCCCAACAAAAGGCGAATTTATAATTTTTAGATATAGCTACTTAAACGATCAACATTTTGTTATACACAATTGAACAATGACTTGTATTTATTAGTATTTGGTCCAAATCGGAACATATTTCGATGTAGCTGCTATGGGGCATAAGGTATGCATTTTTCACCTGATTTTGACGAAAGGTGGTTTACATATATGACTTGTATTTATTAGTATTTGGTCCAAATCGGAACATATTTCGATGTAGCTGCTATGGGGCATAAGGTATGCATTTTCACCTGATTTTGACGAAAGGTGGTTTACATATATACCCGAGGTGGTGGGTATCTAAAGTTCGCCCTGGTCGAACTTAACGCCTTTTTACTTGTTTGTCTGTCTGTCTGTCCATGTCAATTTGTGTTCAAAGTACAGGAGGCAGTTTTCATCCGATCTTCCTTAAATTTTGTACAGGCATGGCCTAGAGACGAAGCCTGTTGATATTGGATAAAATTGGTTCAGATTTGGATATAGCTTCCACATATATGTTCGTCCACATTTTCTCAAAATCGAAAATTGCCAAAATTCTTCTGTTACTGTAAAATTGGTAAAGATTAATTTTTTTTTTTTCAATTGTTGACGCTATTGGGTTCAGCAACTGACCTATCGGCGGTGACATTTGGTCGCAAGGACAGCGCTGAAGTTTGTACTGATTGCCAACACTCTATTTATAGGCCGATCCTAATCTTTCAAAGTGTGGTTGTCTTTGCGAATATCTTAGTTTTATAGTAAAAGTTTGAGCGAATCAGCTTCAGTATTTTGATTAGATGTTTTGATTTGCGCTCATATATGGTCTAAAACTTGTGTTTTTATTTTAATAGGATTTCCATAAAATTTTATGCAAACAAACTGAAAACATTAATCAACTATAATTGTTAAATATTTCAAAAACTAAATGTTGACCAATTTTTACGAAGGACCATCAACATTCTGCTTAAATGATGTCTCTAATTTCTTCTTCGACCTTAATTAAAATCGATCGAAAATCCGTTTTTGATGGAAAAGATGTCCGGCAAAAATTGCATCCAACTATTATCACATTGCTTATAATTTCCATCATGTATTTGTAAGTCATAAAATTTTCCTAATTTTTTAGAGATAAAAGGCTGTAGGACGCAAAATCAGAAACACGAAGAGGATTCTACGTTATTGCAGTTGTAAACTTTTTTCTTTCTTTGCCCACTATTTGATGTCAAATGAATGGCGGCAATTTTAACTTCTATAGTCACAGCAAGCGCATTTATTTCCCAATCTCGCCAAAATTTGACCAACGCCTTCCTCGATGACAATCACAATATCTGAGAAGTTTGCTCGACACTATCGACATTACTGGTGAATTTCAAAGAAATCGATTCAGATTTAGATATAGCTGTCATATACCTATATCGTCCGATTTTCACTTCTAGAGCCACTGCAAGCGCATTTATTAACCAATCTTGCCAAAACTGATAGGTTTGCTCGAAATTATCGCGTTTGTAACGAAAAATCATTCTATCGTTCTAATAATGAACTTTACAATAAATATACCTCTTGGTTACAGCAGCTGTTGTTGTTCATGTTATGACAAAACATGTGTCCCATTAGCCGAATATAGAATAGCGTTTCAAGCCCTCAACTTTCCATGTTCCTTCTAAAATCTCTGACATCAAGATTCGAGGCGAATCCCACCTACTGATCTTTCCATCGAACTCCTGTTCGTCCCGGTTTGCGTATACCACCATGTTCGCCTTCAAAAGACGTCTTTGCTGAGGCTTCTTCATCCATTCTGACAACATGACCTAGCCATGGCAACCGTTGTATTTTGATGTGTTTAACTATACTATAATAGTTATACAGCTTATAAAGGGTGATTTTTTTGAGGTTAGGATTTTCATGCATTAGTATTTGACAGATCACGTGGGATTTCAGACATGGTGTCAAAGAGAAAGATGCTCAGTATGCTTTGACATTTCATCATGAATAGACTTACTAACGAGCAACGCTTGCAAATCATTTTCAGTGAATCATTTTCAGTGAAATCATTTTCAGTGAATCGACAAATTTTGTTCAGCGATGAGGCTCATTTCTGGTTGAATGGCTACGTAAATAAGCAAAATTGCCGCATTTGGAGTGAAGAGCAACCAGAAGCCGTTCAAGAACTGCCCATGCATCCCGAAAAATGCACTGTTTGGTGTGGTTTGTACGCTGGTGGAATCATTGGACCGTATTTTTTCAAAGATGCTGTTGGACGCAACGTTACGGTGAATGAACACATTTCGAACCGAACATTGATTTTGGTAATAAAATTCAATGATTTGCAAGCGTTGCTCGTTAGTAAGTCTATTCATGATGAAATGTCAAAGCATACTGAGCATCTTTCTCTTTGACACCATGTCTGAAATCCCACGTGATCTGTCAAATACTAATGCATGAAAATCCTAACCTCAAACAAGTAAAAAGGCGTTAAGTTCGGCCGGGCCGAACTTTGGATACCCACCACCTCGGGTATATATGTAAACCACCTTTCATCAAAATTCAGTGAAAATTTCATACCTTATGCTCATATACCTCATACCGAACTGAATTATATACGACAAGGATGTCGAAAAACCGAACATAAGTCACTGTGTCAAATTTCAGTGAAATCGGATTATAAATGCGCCTTTTATGGGGCCAAGACTTTAAATCGAGATATCGGACTACATGGCAGCTATATCCAAATCTGGACCGATTTGGGCCAAGTTGCATAAACATGTCAAAGAGCCTAACACAAAGCACTGTCCCAAATTTCGGCGAAATCGGACAATAAATGCCTCTTTTATGGGCCCTAAACCTTAAATCCAGAGTCTATCAAATCGGTCTATACGGTAGCTATATTCAAATCTGGACCGATCTGGACCAAATTGAAGAAATATGTCAAAGGGCCTAACACATATCACTGTCCCAAATTTCAGCTAAATCGGATAATGAATGTGGCTATTATGGGCCTTACACCATAAATCGGAGGATCGATCTATATGGCAGCTATATCCAAATCTGGACCGATCTGAGCCAAATTAACGAAGGATGTCGACGGGCCTTACACAATTCACTGCCCCGAATTTCATCAAAATCGTATAATAAATGTGGCTTTTGTGGGCCTAAGACCCTAAACCGGAGGATCGGTCTATATGGCAGCTATATCCAAATCTGAACCGATCTCGACCAAATTAAAGAAACATGTCAAAGGGCCTAAGACAACTCACTGTCCCAAATTTCAGCGAAATCGGACCATAAATGTGGCTTTTATGGGCCTTAGACCCTAAATCGGAGGATCGGCCTATATGGCAGCTATATCCAAATCTGGACCGATCTGAGCCAAATTGACAAAGGATGTCGAAGGGCCTAACACAACTCACTGTCCCAAATTTCAACAAAATCGGATAATAAATGTGGCTTTTATGGGCCAAAGACCCTAAATCGGCGGATCGGTCTATATGGGGGCTATATCCAAATCTGAACCGATCTGGACCAAATTAAAGAGGCATGTCGAAGGGCCTAACAGAACTCACTGTCCCAAATTTCAACAAAATCGGATAATAAATGTGGCTTTTATGGGCCTTAGACCCTAAATCGGAGGATCGGTCTATATGGCAGCTATATCCAAATCTGGACCGATCTGAGCCAAATTGACAAAGGATGTCGAAGGGCCTAACACAACTCACTGTCCCAAATTTCAACAAAATCGGATAATAAATGTGTCTTTTATGGGCCTAAGACCCTAAATCGGATCGGCGGATCGGTCTATATGGGGGCTATATCAAGATATAGTCCGATATAGCCCATCTTCGAACTTAACCTGCTTATGGACAAAAAAAGAATCTGTGCAAAATTTCAGCTCAATATCTCTATTTTTAAAGACTGTAGCGTGATTTCAACAGACAGACGGACAGACGGACAGACGGACGGACATGGCTAGATCGTCTTAGATTTTTACGCTGATCAAGAATATATATACTTTATAGGGTCGGAAATGGATATTTCGATGTGTTGCAAACGGAATGACAAAATGAATATACCCCCATCCGTCGGTGGTGGGTATAAAAAATCACCGGACGATATCAAGATATGGTCCGGTTCGGACAACAATTAAATTATATGTTGGAGACCTGTGTAAAATTTCATCCAATTCGTATAAGAATTGCGCCCATTGGGGCTCACGAAGTAAAATAGAGAGAACGATTTATATGGGATCTGTATCGGGCTATAGACCGATCGGATAACAATTGCGACCTCTAGGGGTCAAGAAGTCAAGATCCCAGATCGGTTTATATGGCAGCTATATCAGGTTATGAAGCGATTTAAACCACACTTGACACAGTTGTTGAAAGAAAAAAAAAAATACGTCACCCTCTAAAAGCTTAAGAAGTCAAATCCCCAGATCTGTTTATATGACAGCTATATCAGGTTATGGACCGATTTCAACCATACTTGGCACAGTTGTTGGGTATCATAACGAAACACGTCGTGCAAAATTTCATTTCAATCGGATAAGAATTACGCCCTCTAGAGACTCAAGAAGTCAAGACCCAAGATCGGTTTATATGGCAGCTATATCAGGTTATGGGCCGATTTGAACCATACTTGGCACAGATATAATAACAAAACACGTCGTGCAAAATTTCATTTCAATCGGATAAGAATTGCGCACTCTAGAGGCTCAAGAAGTCAAGACCCAAGATCGGTTTATATGGCAGCTAAATCAGGTTATGGACCGATTTAAACCATACTTGGCAGAGTTGTTGGATATCATAACAAAACACGTCGTGCAAAATTTCATTCTGATCGGATAAGAATTGCGCACGCTAGAGGCTCAAGAAGTCAAGACCCAAGATCGGTTTATATGGCAGCTATATCAGGTTATGGACCGATTTGAACTATACTTGGCGCAGTTGTTGGATATCATAACAAAACATGTCGTGCAAAATTTCATTCCAATCGGATAAGAATTGCGCACTCTAGAGGCTCAAGAAGTCAAGATCCAAGATCGGTTTATATGGCAGCTATATCAAAACATGGACCGATATGGCCCATTTACAATACGAACCGACCTACACTAATAAGAAGTATTTGTGCAAAATTTCAAGTGGCTAGCTGTACTCCTTCGGAAGTTACCGTGCTTTCGACCGACAGACGGACGGACGGACAGACGGACGGACATGGCTAGATCGACATAAAATGTCACGACGATCAAGAATATATATACTTTATGGGGTCTCAGACGAATATTTCGTGTAGTTACAGACAGAATGACGAAATTAGTATACCCCCTATCTTATGGGGGTAAAAGCGTGCTAAGTTGCCGGGCTGAATCTTATATACCCTCCACCATGGATCGCATTTGTCTACTTCTATTCCCGGTGTCTCTTTTTAGGCAAACAAAGTAAAGGAAGGGATAAAAGAAAGTAATTGCTATGCTATTTGAGCTATATGAAGTTATGGTCAGATTCGGACCATAATGAAATTAATGTTGGAGACCATAGTAGAAGTCATTGTGTAAAATTTCAGCCAAATCGAATAAGAATTGCGCCCTTTAGGGGCTCAAAAAGTAAAATAGGGAGATCGTTTTAAAGGGGAGCTGTATTAGGCTATAGACCGATTCAGACCATATTTGACAAGTATGGTGAAGGTCATGTTGTACAAATGTCACCCAAATCAGATAATAATTGCGTCCTATAGAGGCTCAAGAGGTCAAGATACCAGATCGGTTTATATGGCAGCTAGATCAGGTTATGAACCGATTTGAACCATAAATAGCACAGTAGTTGAAAGTCATACCGAAACACGTCATGCAAAATGTCATGATTCAAGATCGGTTTATACGGCAGCGATATGGACCGATTTGAACCATAGGTAAGATTGAAAAGAGGGTGCAGATATTAATTTGCCCCATTCCACTATGGACATACACCTAAGCCAGTAATCGGCTTGTTGTGCGCTCTAAAAACTATTAAGTAACCTCTAAAAGGAAAATTTTAAGTTAGGAATTCCGTGCTACTTACAAAATCCTTAATTGTTTTCAATATCACTCCTCTAAATTGGTTCATGTCTTTTATTGTGTCTCCACCTAAGTACCGGTATCTGATGGACGCGTGGTACGCCGGGCTATGACAAAGTAAATGCTCCAACGTCTCATCATCTTCCCCGCATGCCCTACACATGCTATCACTAGCCGCACCGATTTTACATAAGTGAGCTCGTAGTCCTATGTGTCCCGTTATGATACCAATAGCTATACTGACCTCCTTCTTGCCTTCATTCAGTAATAGCCTCGTCTTCTCACAATCTTGATCTTCCCGTAGGATTTTCGCCGTCCTACCGACCGTTTCGCTGTTCCAAACTGTTGCATGCGCATTCATCGCCCACTCCCTTAACTCGGACTGCGTCGACCCGAAAGCCTTCGTGTTAACCAAGTTTATTAACGGCCGTCCTCTGGCCATCATCGCCAAATCGTCTCCCCTTTCATTTCCCCTTACTCCGTTATGGCCCGGCACCCGAACGATGCGGATATTCCCATCCTCAGAGAAGGCGTTAATCTCCTTCTTTCACTGCAAGACTGTTCGTGACTTTACCGTCCTAGTTGTTATTGCTCTAATGGCAATTTTACTGTCGTTAAAGGTGTTCACACTCGACGTCCTCGCGTTAGCACCACACCATCTCACGCATTTCGTGATCGTCCGGATCTCCGCCTGCAGGACCGTATTGTGGTCATGCAGTCTAAAAACAATCTCAGTCCCTGGGTTCTCAATGTAAAACCCCAGGTCCACTCTGTCCTCTAGCTTTGGTCCATCCGTGTAACATGATTTTCCAGATGGCAATACTAGGGTTCCGTCAATCCAAGACTGTGCCGATGGCAGCAGTGCGTCGCACTCGACTTCAAGGTTAATCTCAGGTATCCGATCGGAAACCTCTCCCCTTCCTTCCAGGTTTCCTATCGTCGCCTCGATTTTACCGCGATGGTATGAGCTGCTCCCATCCTCAGTCCATTCTCCCATCGCCTTAAGTCTCAAAGCCGCAATGGCTGCCTCACACTTAATCTGTATGTCAATGGGTCGGATATCTAGAATAGTCTCCAGTGCCCTAGTGGGCGTGGTCCTCATCGCTCCGCCTATACCAAGACAATATGTTCTCTGAAACTGTTGTATGGACCTTATGTTGCACTTTTTCTCCATAGCAGTCCACCAAACTACTGAGGCGTAAGTAAGTATTGGTCTAATCACGCTCCTTTAGAGCCAATGCACTATCCTCAGATTCAGGGCCCATTTCGAGCCTACGGCCCGTCTACATAGTGCCCAACATCTGAGAGCCTCTTCAGTACGCTCCTGAATGTGACACTTCCAATTCAGTTTCCTGTCCGAGATCACACCTAAGTATTTGACATTGTCAGACATCGAAATCGTCTTATTGAGGAAACGTGGTGCGATAAATTGACCCACCTTCGTCTTCCTCATGAACAGGCATATTTCTGTCTTCTCTGGATTAACATTGAGACATCTGCTTCAACTCCAAAAAAAGTTATTTTAGTTTTGATGGTGGATGTGAACGGACGTAAATGTTGCCAATGTAATTACAAGTGAATAGTTGGAAAAATTTGTAATCACTTTGTCTATTCGAATCAATAAGAATAAACAGTATATATGTAAAATTTTGGGTTAAATTCCGAAAGTGATGACTTTCTTCCTATTCAAATCGGATACTATTTTTTTATCCAAAAATAGAATTAGAAGATATTAGATATTAGATATAATGAATATCACTATTTCTCAGTTTATTGGCATTGTCTGGTAAGCATTAAAACTTAAAATACGAAGTAATCGCCGCAGTTTTATTTGCTTTCATTAACCTGCTTTTTCAGATATTTTAAAATAAAAGTGGGAAAAGATAATAATCAATTGATTTTCTGCTAACATACAGCGAGGCGAACATATACCTATTTTGTCGGTAAGTATAAAACTGAAAATTAATAATAGTAACAATATTTTGCATCTTGACAATAGTGGGAACCTGGAAAATTTAAATCAAACTGATACTGTGAGAAGCAGCGAATCCATGGAACTTCTTAATACAGCGGTAAAGGTTATAATCCAACGACTTATCTACAAATTACAATACTTTTCTGAATTCAATGAAACATGAATAGCAAACTACACATTTAACATTGGATATTTGAATGTCGATATGCAGCTAAAGTGATAGCTAAAAATAAGTTATTTTATGTTTTTTCTATGCACAGTTTTTGCAATATGTTTGTTAAGATTATTTATTGTGAAAATATTATTAGAACAATTATTATAACAATTTTATTAGAACAATTAGTTTCAAATATGTTAACATTTTCTTAAGCGGTGGTTTTGTTGTATGGTCGAAATAACGAATTATTACTTATGATTTAGTTAAAATAGGCCAAAATAGTAAACTAGATTTTGGTCCAGATTTGGATATGGCTGTCATATAGACCGATCCTCCGATTGAGGGTCTTAGGCCCATACAAGGCGCATTTATTTTCCGAAGTCCTTTACATAGTTACCCGAGGTGGTGGGTATCCAAAGTTCGGCGCGGCCGAACTTAACGCCTTTTTACTTGTTTTAACTATTTTGATAGTTAATACAATGATCGGTCGTCATTAATGCAACGACTGTGTTTCGTAAATATTACAATTGAACTCATCATATTTAGAACTGACCTTGATTGTAAACACAACGTAACAGGTTTCATTGTATTAATAACATTGTACATTGGTTCAATATTAACATCAAATTTCATTAATGCAACGATCAAAATAGTTCGAACATTTTTCTTGCAGTGTAGAATTTCGCTAGTCTGGAAGAATGTTTTGATTCGTTAACTTACATGAACAGTCGCTCAAGTTGCATTTCTTCCTCGACAAATGGATCGTTTTATTTTCAAAGATATCGTCGTAATTCAAAAGGTGAGTATTAAAATCGTGCACCAGTGGATTTTTTTACAAAACATAAAGGGAGTATAATACTGGACCGTCAGATGTGGTGGTGCAATTTAAAATCTGTGGATGTTTTTTTTTTGCATTTGGTTCGCATCCAAATTTCTGGATTAGGAGCAAAATGTGTGTTGCGTATTACGACGAAATCTTAAGGAATAAAATGCTTCCATTTATTGAGGAAGAAATGCCACTTAAGTGGCTGTTCGTGTAAATTATTTATTCAAAGAACTCTTCCAGACTATCTGACTTCTAGTTTCAAGAGTTTTCTGTACCTATTGTGGAAGGTCCATCGGAACTTAACATCATTGAAAACCTCTGGGGCAAAAAAGGAGAGATTTGACATTTCCCTTTTGGTTTTTAGATGTTTTTTTTTTTTTTAATTATAAATCACTGTATCTCTTCTTCAGTTGTGTGAACTCGGTAACGATATCGGCCATTGAATTTCTTATATTTAGGGGATTGGTAAATAGAGCATTTTGGAAAGTCCTCATTCTACAAAATTACTTTACATAAGATAGTTTGCTGAAGAGGAAATCATAACCCTGCTCCACAAACTTGTATGTGTGTATCCAGTTTCATTGGAAACTGCGAATGCCTGGACTTTGGTGGTAAATACAATAGTAAAGGGCAAAAGGCTATTGACGCTATTTGTAAACTATGCGCGTACGTGTGCTATAAGTAAAGAAGAATATACTTGCCAGTTTAACACTTGCGTGTACTCGTGCACTCATGTACGGCATCTGCGGAATTTGGGAGTTAGTAAATCCGGGCGTTTATTCTTTTATTCCAAGTCCAAGCAAGTATGAGTAATGTAAACAGTTTCTCTATTTCCCAAGTCCTTTAATATTGAGTTTCGTTTCCCCCAGTTCGTCACTTCCACGTTCTTGCATCCCCTGTTTTCTAGTTACTTTGTTCTAATGTTGATTAGCTTTTAAGCCTTAATGAATTACGTGATCATTATGTTATCGAACACAGAGCCATTACTTCACCAATGGGTCTGCGTGTGTTTACGTATGTTCTTCACATGAGGAATAGCACAAACTTTTCCTTTCCTTCGTTGGTGTGCTTCCTCAATAATTCCCTGTGTTTATTAGTTTCAAGTTGTGTTTCCTCATTAATAACATTTTTGTGGAACTTTTCTAATAATTGTAAATATATACAGTAATAGTTATAGTTGCAATGATCCGACATTTAAAGTTTGCTAATCAGAATGTTATATTTAGCATGGTCTAAGTGCGAATGATGGGTTCACAATTCAGTTCATATAAGAAATTAGTGTGTATGACGTGGTCCTACAGGTGGCAGGAAAATACATAATTACCACTCATTTAAGGCTGTTAATATTTGGAGGACATTTTGTATCCTGAGCACAATTAAAAGGATTTCCAGCTGTTGATGGTAGGTTAAGATATTTTTGGTAATGTAAAGAGGCCACCGTGGCCCAGAGGCTAGCGCATCCGCCTATGACGCCGAGCACCTGGGTTCAAATCTCGGCGCGAACATCAGACTAATGCTGGATACATTTGTGAGATATCCTACCCTTATTGCACTTATTTATATGAGAGAAATGACCCCTGTTTCTAAATTGAATGTTCATGGGAAATTTGGTATTTAGTAGAGGCTATGCAATATATTCCACCGATTTTTGTACCCAACAACATACACGAAAAAATCACGAACATTTTCCCAATTAAAAATGTTATAAAAATACAACTTTTTCCATTAAAAAAACAAGTAAAGTGGCATTAAAGTTCGCTCTAGCCAAACCTTGGATACTCACCACCTCAGATATATATGTATTTACAAACTCTCATCATAATCTGGTGAAAAATGAATCATTTGTTAACCAATAGCATCTATATCGAAATATCGTCCGATTTCAGCAAAATTCGGCACGGACGTCGATGAGCCCAATACAGAATTTTGGTATATATGGCAGTTATATCCAAATATGTGAAAATGTGGATAAACTGTTGGTCCCATGACAATGAATATACGGGAGAAGGTGGAGCAGGGCACGCCACCGGGGGGCATTTTATGCCACTTCTATGTCTGACCACCATAAATAACCTATTTCGGATGCTGACTGAGGAGGGACTTGAACCTGAGCCTTAAGCTAGAAGACAGCTTGAGCCTTGGGTTTTACATTGAGAACCCAGGGACTGAGATCTGTTTTCGACTGCCTGACCAAAATTTGGTTCTGTAGGCGGTGATCGGGACGATCACGGAATGCGTGAAGTGGTGTGGTGTTAAGGCGAGCATGTCGAGTGTGAACATCCTAACGGACAGTAAAATAGTCATTTGGACAATAACAACCAGGACGGTAAGGTAACGAACAGTCTTGGAGTTTAAGAAGGAGATTAACGCCCCCTCTGAGGATGCCACTATCCGCATCGTTGAGGTGCCACAGTGGAGTAAGGGGAAATCAAAGGGACGATTTGGCAGTGAAGACCAGAAAACTGCCGTCAATATACTTAGCTACCCCGAAGCCTTTCGGGTCGACGCAGGTAACGGTCAGCAAGACGACGAAAATCCTACGGGGAGATCCGGATCGTGTGAAGAGGAGTCTATAACGATACACATAGGACTACGAGCTCACTTATGTAAAGTCGGCGCGGCAAGGGATAGCATGTGTAGCATGTCTAACAGACACCGGCACTAAGGTGGGGACACAATACCAGACTAAAACCAACTTATGGGGCATGTACGGAAAATAATTAGGGATTTTGTAAGTAGCTAGAAATTCCTGACTTAGATTTTCTCTTTCGAGCTTACTTTATAAATGCGGCTTTAATGGATCCAAGACGTTAAATCAGGAGATAGGCAGCTACATCCAGATATAATTCGATCCCTACCAAACTCAGTTCGAATGTAGAGAGGCCTAGCGCAACTCGCGCCATACTTACGAGAATTCGGATAATAAATGCGCCTTTTATGGGCTCATCAGGCTTGAATGGGCCTAAGACATACACCCAGTCCGATATAGGCCATCTTCAAACTTAACCTGCCTATGGGCAAAAACAAAAATAGGATCTGTGCAAAGTTTCAGCTCAATATTTAGATTTTGAAGGATTTGTAGCCAGATTTCCACAGACAGACGAACGGACTTGGCTAGATCGTCTTCGATTTTGAAGACGATAAAGAATATAATATAATAATAAATATAAACTTTGTAGTTTTGGAAATTGATATTTCGATGTGCTGCAAACGGAATGACAAAACGAAAATATCTCCATCCTTCGGTGGTGGGAATAATTGTTTGATTCACTATTTTTTTTTTATTGAATCTCAATTTTTTCTATACTATTCTAGTCATTCCGTTTGTTACACCAGGAAATATTGATTTTCGACCCCAAAGAGTATACATTTATTATTTTGATCATCTCGACATTCTGCGTCGATCTAGCCATGTCCATTCGTCCATGTCGACAGATAAACGGATGGATGGGCATGGCTATATTGAATTAATATGCCATGACGGAGGGAATAAATATATAGTGCTCAAACCGTTAATACATCAGTCATGTTGCTGTGCTCAACGATTGAACATATTACCTAGCTGAGATATAAACCACTTTTAATACTCAATTTAAAGTCAATTCATTGCTTTAACAAGGAAGGTTTGCCATATACGAATGTCCGCGTTGCGCCCAAATACTGTCCAATCCCCTATTGCTGTATGAAAAATCATCATTAAGTCTACGATCCCTCTATAAAGTAAGAAAGGAAGACGCACGAACGCACCAAAACTTCAGACAAAAGCTAGTTGGCCAAAATGATATCACTTTGCCCATACACTTTGAACCAAATGGGAAGCAACCACAAATGGTTTTAAATTTATTATACTGTTGCTTTCAAAGTCCATAATTCATCCTTAGGTACAGGAGCTCCATATTGTCCAACAAAACAAATGAACATATTTTACTCTACATTTATTTCTCAGCCGAGCGAACAGGCATTCGAGCATTTTATTGATTGCTTCTTGTATTATTTTTTTATACCCTCCACCATAAGATGGGGGGTATACTAATTTCGTCATTCTGTTTGTAACTACTCGAAATATTCGTCTGAGACCCCATAAAGTATATATATTCTTGATTGTCGTGACATTTTATGTCGATCTAGCCATGTCCGTCCGTCTGTCCGTCCGTCCGTCCGTCCGTCTGTCTGTCGAAAGCACGCTAACTTCCGAAGGAGTAAAGCTAGCCGCTTGAAATTTTGCACAAATACTTCTTATTAGTGTAGGTCGGTTGGTATTGTAAATGGGCCATATCGGTCAATGTTTTGATATAGCTGCCATATAAACCGATCTTGGGTCTTGACTTCTTGAGCCTGTAGAGTGCGCAATTCTTATCCGATTGGAACGAAATTTTGCATGACGTGTTTTGCTATGATATCCAACAACTGTGCCAAGTATGGTTCAAATCGGACCATAACCTGATATAGCTGCCATATAAACCGATCTTGGGTCTTGACTTCTTGAGCCTCTAGCGTGCGCAATTCTTATCCGATCAGAATGAAATTTTGCACAACGTGTTTTGTTATGATATCCAACAACTGTGCCAAGTATGGTTGAAATCGGTTCATAACCTGATATAGCTGCCATATAAACCGATCTTGGGTCTTGACTTCTTGAGCTTGTAGAGTGCGCAATTCTTATCCGATTGGAATGAAATTTTGCACCACGTGTTTTCTTATTATATCCAACAACAGTGCCAAGTATGGTTCAAATCGGTCCATAACCTGATATAGCTACCATATAAACCGATCTTGGGTCTTTATTTCTTGAGCCTCTAGAGTGCGCAATTCTTATCCGATTGGAATGGAATTTCGCACGACGTGTTTTGTTATGATACCCAACAACTGTGCCAAGTATGGTTTAAATCGGTCCATAACCTGATATAGCTGCCATATAAACCGATCTTGGGTCTTGACTTCTTGACCCTCTAGAGGGCACAATTCTTATCCGATTTGAATGAATTTTTGCACGAAGTATTTCGTTATGATATCCAACAACTGTGCCAAGTATGGTTCAAATCGGTTCATAAACTGATATAGCTGTCATGTAAACAGATCTGGGGATTTGATTTCTTGAGCTTCTAGAGGGCGCAATTCCTATCCGATTTGGCTGAAATTTTGCATGACGTATTTTATTTTTACTTTCAACAACTGTGTCAAATAAGGTTCAAATCGGTTCATAACCTGATATAGCTGCCATATAAACCGATCTGGGATCTTGACTTCTTGACCCCTAGAGGTCGCAATTATTATCCGATATGCCTGAAATTTTGTACGATGGATCCTCTCATGACCATCAACAAACGTGTTTATTATGGTCTGAATCGGTCTATAGCCCGATACAGATCCCATATAAATCGTTCTCTCTATTTTACTTCGTGAGCCCCAATGGGCGCAATTCTTAAACGAATTGGCTGAAATTTTACACAGGCCTCCAATAATAATTTAATTGTGGTCCGAACCGGACCATATCTTGATATCGTTTTAATAGCAGAGTAACTCTTTTCTTATATACTTTTTTGCCTAAGAAGAGATGCCGGGAAAAGAACTTGACAAATGCGATCCATGGTGGAGGGTATATAAGATTCGGCCCGGCCGAACTTAGCACGCTTTTACTTGTTTCTACTGGTAGTGGTGTTGTGTTTGTAGTCAAAGTGACCAAGAACATGTCATTTACCTTTGGATCTAAGCAACGGTGACCAAGTGTGGGGCGAAATACCCCATTCGCTTAGTCGTGACCATTGGCAATCGGTGTATGTCAAGGTCTATGTTTATGTTTTACAGACATATTTATATTTAATTTTTGGGGTGCGATAGACCAAATGGAACACGTATATTTTACACCCAAAGCATATTGTTAGTGTACCCCTAAACATGTTACCGAACAAATCATTAAATTGAGAAATGTTGCCGAACAAAACATAAAATTGGAAGCTAAGTAGTCGTTTCTATACGTCTACTTTGCTATCCCTAGAACAAGGCCAATGTATGGCCCTTGAAGCCTCCACACCTAATATGGTTGAATAGTCTTCTAACCAAAGACGAAACGCCTCTCATAGTGGTTTTTTGTGGGCTCAAGACCTTATATCGGGAGTCCAGTATATATGGCAGTTATATCCAAATAGAGACCGATCTCAACCATATAAGGCACCGATGTCGAAAAGCCTAAGATAGGTCACTGTGCCAAAATTGGATAAGAAATGTGCCTCTTTTAGGCCCAAGACCATAAATCAGGAGATTAGTCTATATGGCAACTAGCCCGATCCTGACCATACTTCGTACGAATCTCGAGGAGTTTAAACGCAACACATTGTGCCAAAATTCAGCGAAACCGGATAATAAGCGTGAGTCTAAGAACTTAAATCGGCAGATCGGTCTATATGGGAGCTATGTGAGGACATAGTTCGATATAGCCCACCATCGAACTTATCCCGTCCATGTTTCAGTTAATTATATCCTTTTTTAAAGCCTGTGGCGTGATTTCAGCAGACAGACGGACGGATAGACGGCCGGACATGGCTAGATTGTCTTAGATTTCTATGACGATCAAGAATACATGTACTTTATAGGGTCGGAAAAATGTGTTCTAAACGCCTCCCCGAGATAACGTCCCATAATGGGTTGAGGCAAAAAGAATTCGCCTCTCCAAAAAACATGGTAGTTAGCAGCACCAGATTTCAACATAAACAAGTAAAAGCGTGCTATGTTCGACCGGGCCGAATCTTATATACCCTCCACCATAGATCGCATTTGTCGAGTTCTTTTCCCGATATCTCTTTTTCGGCAAACATACGATAAAAGGTTTATGTGGCAGCTATATCAGATTATGGACCGATTTGAACCGTACTAAGCACAATTGTTGAAAGTCATACGGAACACCTCATGCAAAATTTCATCCAAATCGGATTAGAATTGCGCCCTATAGAGGCGGATAATTCAAGACCCCAGATCGGTTTATATGACAGCTATATCAGGTTGTGATCCGATTTAAACTACTCTTGACAATGTTATTGGAAATCATAACAAAACCAAATCGAATAAGAATTTCGCACTCTAGAGGCTCAAGAAGTCAAGAACCAAGATTGGTTTATAGGGCAGCTATATCAAAACATGGACCAATATGGCACAATTACAATCTCAACCGATCTACACTAATAAGAAGTATTTGTGCAAAATTTCAAGCGGCTTCCTTTACTCCTTCGAAAGTTAACGTGCTTTCGACAGATAGACGGGCGGATCGACAGACGGACATGGCTTGATCGACTTGGAACGACATGACGATCAAGAATATATATATTTTATGGGGTCTGAGACTAATATTTCGAGGAGTTACAAACAATGACGAAATTAGTATACCCCCATCCTATGGTGGAAGGTATAAAAATTCACAAACCACATGGCTGTCACCCGATCAAGAAGTAAGGAACCAAATTGGTCACGTTGTGATTGACGGAAGGCATTCAACCAGGGTGTTATATGTTCGATCGATCCGTGAAGCGGTTGTTTTACAGAAAAGGTTCGCACCCATATGAGTATGGTGAGAAAAGTACGATCTGACACAGCACAGAAGCTGGACATTGAATAGCTGCAAACACAACAGCGGCAACGGAATACTCCATTTGACTGACCCAACTGCTTGATGAAAGCACTCCCTGTGCAGGTGATGTAATGGCGCAGTGGCAAACCATTGCCCAGTCCCAGTTCAGGAGAGATATCGGGAGAAAAGGAGAGAGGAGAAACGTCTATTCCGCAAAAAAAAGGAAAATGGAAAAACGTGAGTATGAGCGGACTGAGACGTACAGGAATCAGAATGAAGTCTGGAAATTCTACCAAAGAATTTAACATCAAACATCCTCCTGCAAAGACAAAGAACGAGATTTGGTAACTGATACAGATAGTGTGCTGAGGATATAGAAAGAAGAAGAAAGCGCGGAATCAATCCCTGATGATAGTAAACATTTTTTTACCTACTCGTCAAAATGATGCCCAAGTAGCAGTGACCCGACTGCCGACTAAAGAACAACAAGTCATCAGGAGCTAATGGGTTGCCGGCTGAAATTTTTTAGCCCGTAGGCGACACCAGATGTATGCATCAGCTTAACTGCACGATCTGGCTAAAAAAACGCAAGAACGAGGCAAGACGAAATGTGCCTACTACAAAGGAATAAGTCTTCTACCCATCGAATACAAGATTCTTTAGAGCATACTGTGTGAAAGATGAAGCTGTGTTTGATTAAGAGGGCAGAAAACAGACTTAGATGGAATATATAAGGAAGCTTTTCACCGATAGTCAACGAACAACTTTTGAGAATTCTATGGAGAACCCAATAGCAGGAACTGCAATAGCAATGGACGATGTTAAGTATGCTATAATATCCCTTAACAACTAAAAGCGTGCTAAGTTCGGCCGGGCCGAATCATATATACCCTCCACCATGGATCGCATTTGTCGAGTTCTTTTCCCGGCATCTCTTCTTAGGCAAAAAAGGATATAAGAAAAGAGTTGCTCTGCTATTAAAACGATATCAAGATATTGTCCGGTTCTGACAACAATTAAATTATATGTTGGAGACCTGTGTAAAATTTCCGCCAATTCGTATAAGAATTGCGCCAATTGGGGCTCACGAAGTAAAATAGAGAGAAAGATTTATATGGGATCTGTATCGGGCTATAGACCGATTCAGACCATAATAAACACGTGTGTTGATGGTCAAGAGAGGATCCGTCGTACAAAATTTCAGGCATATTGAATAATAATTGCGACCTCTAGGGGTCAAGAAGTCAAGATCCCAGATCTGTTGATATGCCCTCTAGAGATTTCTATGACGATCAAGAATACATGTACTTTATAGGGTCGGAAAAAAATATTTCGATGTGTTCCAAACGCCTCCCTGAGATAACGTCCCATAATGGGTTGAGGCAAAAAGAATTCGCCTCTCCAAAAAACATGGTAGTTAGCAGCACCAGATTTCAACATAAACAAGTAAAAGCGTGCTAAGTTCGGCCGGGCCGAATCTTATATACACTCCACCATGGATCGCATTTGTCGAGTTCTTTTCCCGATATCACTTTTTAGGCAAACATACGATAAAAGGTTTATGTGGCAGCTATATCAGATTATGGACCGATTTGAACCGTACTAAGCACAATTGTTGAAAGTCATACGGAACACCTCATGCAAAATTTCATCCAAATCGGATTAGAATTGCGCCCTATAGAGGCGGATAATTCAAGACCCCAGATCGGTTTATATGACAGCTATATCAGGTTGTGATCCGATTTAAACTACTCTTGACAATGTTATTGGAAATCATAACAAAACCAAATCGAATAAGAATTTCGCACTCTAGAGGCTCAAGAAGTCAAGAACCAAGATTGGTTAATAGGGCAGCTATATCAAAACATGGACCAATATGGCACAATTACAATCTCAACCGATCTACACTAATAAGAAGTATTTGTGCAAAATTTCAAGCGGCTTCCTTTACTCCTTCGAAAGTTAACGTGCTTTCGACAGATAGACGGGCGGATCGACAGACGGACATGGCTTGATCGACTTGGAACGACATGACGATCAAGAATATATATATTTTATGGGGTCTGAGACTAATATTTCGAGGAGTTACAAACAATGACGAAATTAGTATACCCCCATCCTATGGTGGAAGGTATAAAAATTCACAAACCACATGGCTGTCACCCGATCAAGAAGTAAGGAACCAAATTGGTCACGTTGTGATTGACGGAAGGCATTCAACCAGGGTGTTATATGTTCGATCGATCCGTGAAGCGGTTGTTTTACAGAAAAGGTTCGCACCCATATGAGTATGGTGAGAAAAGTACGATCTGACACAGCACAGAAGCTGGACATTGAATAGCTGCAAACACAACAGCGGCAACGGAATACTCCATTTGACTGACCCAACTGCTTGATGAAAGCACTCCCTGTGCAGGTGATGTAATGGCGCAGTGGCAAACCATTGCCCAGTCCCAGTTCAGGAGAGATATCGGGAGAAAAGGAGAGAGGAGAAACGTCTATTCCGCAAAAAAAAGGAAAATGGAAAAACGTGAGTATGAGCGGACTGAGACGTACAGGAATCAGAATGAAGTCTGGAAATTCTACCAAAGAATTTAACATCAAACATCCTCCTGCAAAGACAAAGAACGAGATTTGGTAACTGATACAGATAGTGTGCTGAGGATATAGAAAGAAGAAGAAAGCGCGGAATCAATCCCTGATGATAGTAAACATTTTTTTACCTACTCGTCAAAATGATGCCCAAGTAGCAGTGACCCGACTGCCGACTAAAGAACAACAAGTCATCAGGAGCTAATGGGTTGCCGGCTGAAATTTTTTAGCCCGTAGGCGACACCAGATGTATGCATCAGCTTAACTGCACGATCTGGCTAAAAAAACGCAAGAACGAGGCAAGACGAAATGTGCCTACTACAAAGGAATAAGTCTTCTACCCATCGAATACAAGATTCTTTAGAGCATACTGTGTGAAAGATGAAGCTGTGTTTGATTAAGAGGGCAGAAAACAGACTTAGATGGAATATATAAGGAAGCTTTTCACCGATAGTCAACGAACAACTTTTGAGAATTCTATGGAGAACCCAATAGCAGGAACTGCAATAGCAATGGACGATGTTAAGTATGCTATAATATCCCTTAACAACTAAAAGCGTGCTAAGTTCGGCCGGGCCGAATCATATATACCCTCCACCATGGATCGCATTTGTCGAGTTCTTTTCCCGGCATCTCTTCTTAGGCAAAAAAGGATATAAGAAAAGAGTTGCTCTGCTATTAAAACGATATCAAGATATTGTCCGGTTCTGACAACAATTAAATTATATGTTGGAGACCTGTGTAAAATTTCCGCCAATTCGTATAAGAATTGCGCCAATTGGGGCTCACGAAGTAAAATAGAGAGAAAGATTTATATGGGATCTGTATCGGGCTATAGACCGATTCAGACCATAATAAACACGTGTGTTGATGGTCATGAGAGGATCCGTCGTACAAAATTTCAGGCATATTGAATAATAATTGCGACCTCTAGGGGTCAAGAAGTCAAGATCCCAGATCGGTTTATATGGCAGCTATATCAGGTAATAAACCGATTTGGACACAGTTGTTGAAAGTAAAAATAAAATACCTCATGCAAAATTTCAGCCAAATCGGATAGGAATTGCGCCCTCTAGAAGCTGAAGAAGTCAAATCCCCAGATCTGTTTATATAACAGCTATATCAGGTTATTGACCGATTTCAACCATACTTACTGTGCCAAGTGTTGCATATCATAACGAAATAATTCGTGCAAAAATTTATTCAAATCGGATAAGAATTGTGTCCTCTAGAGGCTCAAGAAGTCAAGACCCAAAATCGGTTTATATGGCAGCTATATCAAAACATGGACCGATTTAAACCATACTTAGCACAGTTGTTGGATATCATAACAAAACACGTCGTGCAAAATTTCATTCTGATCGGATAAGAATAGCGCACGCTAGAGGCTCAAGAAGTCAAGACCCAAGATCGGTTTATATGGCTGCTATATCAGGTTATGGACCGATTTGAACTATACTTGGCACAGTTGTTGGATATCATAGCAAATTACGTCGTGCAAAATTTTATTCCAATCGGATAAGAATTGCGCACTCTAGAGGCTCAAGAAGTCAAGATCCAAGATCGGTTTATATGGCAGCTATATCAAAACATGGACCGATATGGCCCATTTACAATACCAACCGACCTACACTAATAAGAAGTATTTGTGCAAAATTTGATATACCTGCCATATAAACCGATCTTGGGTCTTGACTTCTTGAGCCTCTAGAGTGCGCAATTCTTATCCGATTGGAATGAAATTTTGCACGAAGTGTTTTGTTATGATATCCAAGTTTGGATAAAGCGATGTCCCGATTTAAGGATTTGAGGCCAGAAATATGCTTTTGCTACCCATTTTCGCCGTTGCATTGAGTATGGGCCAGATTTGACCATATTGCAGCTGCACATTGCTCTGTTTTTCGATTGAAGGCCTTGAATGCACAAATGCCGCATTTCTCATCCAACATTTTGGAAACTTGGAAGAGATCCCTTAACACTCGCACCAGTTACAGCCCGGCACGGGATAGCTGTGAACAACACCCTGCTGGAACATTAAGCATTAAGCATAGCTACCGGGCACAGGTTGCGGATAGTGGAATAATCCATATGGAGTAGCTGCAACTGCAGTCGCGGACAATCGGCGGTATCGAGCAGAGAGTCTTAGTGAGAGGCCGGGCGGGACCGGCTCTTGCACAAATACTGAGTGCCTATGATGGTCGTTATGAGAAGGCGAGTTATTGGCGCCTTTAAAGAACCAATGGCCACCTAGTTCCTGCGGCGATCGGTCCATTGGACCGGAACGAGCTTGCCCACAAAAAAGAGTACGACGAGGTTCGCCACCTCCACATGAAAATGTGGCTACAACAACAACAACATCCAACGTTTTATTTCTGAAATTGGAAGCAGTGATACCCGTTGTAACAGTACTTATCCCCTCGACACCCATGGTTTTAGTCTGGGTTCTTAACGAATTCACAGAAAGGACAAGAAGTGTGAAAATGTTGAGTTATTCCCGTCGATTTTTTAGTACTTAACATGGTATTTACATGTTGGAAAAACCTACACCCAGAAAAATTAGTCTGCTGATATCATCAAACACTATCGCTGTTATTTAATTAAACATTTTGAACTTTTGAATAAATCTATACAACATAAGTAAAGAAATGGCAATTTTTGATGTTAATTTTTTCGGTAAAAAACATATTTAATATATGTTTCTTTTTATGTGGTAGTTGTTTGCTGTTATTTAAATTTGATTGAAAAAAAGAAAATTGTAGAAAATTTGAATAAATTTTAAGTTATATGCTTGTAAAATTGAAGCAAAAATTTCCTGTTGCCCCAATTTTAGCAGACTTTCCGCTATTTCAGCAAACATTTGTGCTGTTTTTATTAACAAATTTCTATGAGTGTACTAAAAATTGAGGTGAGCCTACCAACCCACAAAGAGGATCAAACTTGAGCCCATCGACGCCAAATATATCGAATCCAACGGATAGCGCAATGCTAAATGAGTATGTATTGAAAGATATCATCCTCAGAACTGTTTTTATTGCCAAAGGGAGATTGCTTTATTTCTTTCTCCCATTAGACAGTCTATTTTTTTTGAGCGAGCCTGGTTATTTTGTATTTTAAGCAATGGTTCCTTTCTAACACCCATTCTAGTAAGCATGTAAATTTGTGTACTTTAACAAACTGCCCAAAACATGACAGTCCTTATTTTATAGTCCACTACTTTCTACGCACATTTCCATTTGTTGTTGATGGCTTGGTAGTCAGTCTTAGTCGAATTCGTCGTCGAGACAAAGTGTAATATCCGTTGAGTACAGAATGTCCACTTATCGAAAGCTCACAAAAAGAAAAGAGGTATTTTTTCCTTCGTTTTAAATTGTTGTTCTCGGGAAAACGTTGGTCTCTCTGTTCGAAACCGTTTGTGTAAACGTTTAAGTGCTCCAACTGCAAAGGCTGCATCCACTAAAAGTCAATACAATTCACATTTTAATCAAGTGATAACAAAGGAAGGCGCAATTTACAATAAATCCGAATTGGGCCGTACACAGCCCCAATAGCCTCACATGTGTATTTGTGTCCTTAAGTATGCGTGTTTCTGCACGGGTTCTTTAATTTTTAATATCTCCGATAAAAGGCGTAATTAAAGTCAAGCTGTATTTAATTGGAATATTCTCTTGACAGATTTTTTAAACGTTGTCCTTGGAATGGCAATCGGCTTAAAACCCGTCCCAAGTCATCAACGGCAAAATTGAGAATGTTCATGGAAACAGATGCAAGTGACTATTATTAACATGACCGGAAGAGTGAGTCGAAAGTAAAATTGTATGCACACATGGGCATGAAACAGTGCAAATGTAAAGGTGCGAATTAAAAACGGAAGTGGCTGTGCTGGTCGCGAGGGTGGACAATAATCGACCGAAGACTTTAATTAATAGCTAACCAAATGTAACTATGGTAGAATTGCGTCAAAAAACAAACTCTAATTAAAATAAGCAAGAATGCCTTAAGCTCGGTAGGGCTGTAGCTTCTATATACAGATTAATTTTTTATTGAAATTCCGAGCAACAAAGACAATGTTTCGATGTATATGCTCATAGTAGTAAATGATAATCAAAAGTGTATTAAGAACGACCCATTTTCCATATACTCGTAATGGAGTGTGTAAAGGTGGCAATACACACTATGCGAAATACTCTTTTCCATAATTCGGTTAGCATGCGCTAGATGCGTTCATTGATCCGTCCCATGCTACTATGGACATACTCCTAAGCCAATAATTTGCTTATTGTTCGTTCTAAATTTTTATATGGGTAACTGCGTAATTGTAATTATAGTAATTGTGTCCTTCTTAAGGCCATCTATTTACCGTGAAAGGCAAGTACTAACCTAACAATGCCACTCAATGTTAAAAATATATAAACATGGAATTCGGAGACCAGGCCTCGCGGATGCAAAACAAGGAATGATATCAGGCCTCAAAGTCGTTGTCTTTTTCCGCTGGAAATTTAAATACTTTTATTTGGTAAAGGGGTCGGGATGTAATTCCCACGCCATAAGCTTGGACTGGGTCGTCCCGAAAGGCTTTGGATTAACCAAGTTTATAGACGGCAGTGCTCTTCCCTTCACGGCCAAGTCTTCTTTAACAGTTACTCCGTTATGGCCCAACACCCACACAAGGCGGATCATGGCAAACTCAGAGAAGGTCACAATCTCTTAAAACTCCAAGAATATTCGTGACTTTAGCGCCTGGTTGTTATTACCCTGATGGCTAGTTTACTCTTTAGTAAACTCTATATCATCTCACGCTTTCCGCAATCGCCCTGATATCCGTCTGCAGGACCGGTCAGGCAGTCGAAACCAGATTTCAGTCCATGGCTCTAGCTTTGATCCATTCATGTAGCATGATCTTCCAAATGGTAATACCAGGGTTCCGTCAATGCAACACAGTGCTGCAGGCAGCAGTGCCTCGCACTCGACGTGATGTGTCGTCTCAGGAATTCGATCGGAGACCTCTTCCATTCCTTCCAGGTTTTCTATGGTCGCCTCGATTATCCCCGTTGGTGTGTTTGCTCCTATCCTTTATCCATTCTCCATCGCATTTAGTCTCTTAGCCGCATTGGCTGTCTCGCACTTAATCTGTATGTCCACGGGTCGGATAACTAGGATTGCCTTCAGTGCCCAAGTGGGGTTGGTTCGCCCAGCCCATGACATGACGACAGTTCTCTGCGTCTGTTGTATTATGAACTTTTTCTCCATCGCAATACACCAAACTACTGAGGAGCATATGGCACGTCTACATACTGCCCAACATATGAGAGCCTTCTTGGTATGCTTCCGATTGTGACACTTCTAGTTCAACTTCCTGTCCAGGGTAACTCCAAAGTATTTTACTTTGTCAGATATCGAAATCGCCCCATTGAGGACACGTAGTGTGTCAAATTGGCTTACTTCGTCTTGAACAAGCAGATTTCAGTCTTCTGTGGGTAAACATTCGGACCCCTTAGTCTAGCCCAGTCGTATGTCATTTGCAAGACCTTTTCGGCCCGTATGCACAGCTGATTGGATCAGTAAGTCGGTGCTTACATTGTTTAAAGCGCCCTCGATGTCAATGCATACCGTACGTTCACTTCTTGGCATTGAAGAATTCTTTTATTTTTTGCACAACGATGTGCGAGGCAGTCTTCACCGACCATCCCTTGACCCTACTCTTTGGCATGGTATACCTTGCATGGTTTTTAAAGAAAGGTTTCGCATAGCTTGTCTTGCGGGGCTAGGGAATGAATATCACTCTACCTCCTGTCAAGCTTTCGGAGTACATGCAAGTCCTAGGCAGTATTAACGCTGGAAATATTTAATCAGGTCCGGGTGATTTAAATGGTCGGAAGCTCCTTAAGGCTTCCTTCTGTATTTATAAACCTTAGATTAACATCGTTATTTTTAATGGCTGTTCGCAGAATATCTTCCAGGAGGCACTTTTTGCCGCTCAGCGTCACCCTGCAGACCACTTTCTCAATATTGCGATTCTCCCAGATCATCCAGGTTTTTTTTTTGGCCTGATTTCCTTTCTCGAAGATGATAACTATCTTCGAAAAGTCCCGCTATTGCAGTTTTAATCCTGTTGATAATGTCATTAACGTCTTCCATGATCGTACAATTTAAATTATGTTGCCTAAGTCTTCTTCTGATTAGTCTTCCGAGTTTTGTCCAGTTGATTTTCAACTTATTATGGAAGCTTATCGGATTCGGCGTTGGACGTGCTATTCTAAACCTTAACTTCTCTATTCAGAACAGAAGTGTTGCATGGAGACCCTCCAATCCTGAACCTTATCGAAAATTTTCCTAACATATTGTCACATCTAAAACATTCTCCTTAATCCTATTAACAATGGTAGCTGTGTTAACAATATTAAGTGTTATTAGTTCGTTAGTTTTCAAGAATTCTGCCAGAGCTTGGTCCCGCTGACTTATGATTGTACTACCCCACGAAATATGGTGAAAATTTGCATAGCACCTTATTAGTACCTCGTTGGCTGTCTATTTTGACTTTCCCACCAGACATTGCAGCCCCCATAGGGTTGGCGGTGTAGAAGAGTCGAAAGGCAGATGATGCCAGGTATACTCCACCGTTTCCCTGTCTCATCACTGTTGCATCCGACGTTGACAACTGTGTGGAAAATATGCAATTTAAATTTAAGGCATATAATGTAGGTCCTTATGGCAGATATCCCATTTCTCCGACACCAAACCTTGCTTTGTTTGCTTTCTGACGCGAATTTGCTACCCAAACCTTTAATGAAGACCGTCGCCTTTGTGAGCTGAAGGATGTCAAAAATTGAGCCCTCACAAGGAGTGGGAATACTTTCAACGAGCTTTTTGACTGCATCGATACATTCTGCTGACGCAAAAACGCAACATCAAGATGTCCCCTCTATACTCACAGCTCTTAGTTTGTGTAGGCAGACCCTCTTCAGTGTTCAACACATATTCCAAAATCCATTCGTTAACCACATCCTCCACTTAGATCCGTAGGTCTGGGGGAATTCTACCGTCTACACTTCTGATGACGGCCACCACATGTGACTAATTTACGCTAAAATTTGGCCTTTCGACGCTAGACAATTTTTGCTTTAAATCCCATTATGTTGTGACGATTTTTTACAATGAAGGTCACATAATTATTACGACCATCAGGTCGATATTAGAAAACAGGTTACGTTTATTGTTAAATATAATGACAAAAAGACAAAAAGTTGTGGAAGTAAGTCCACAACTTTTTGTCTGTTCTAGACATTTGTAGAGGGGGACAAAGGCCTTCAGGAAAATTGCGTTGTTGGTCTATAGCTTTAATACAGGTGTTAAAGTAAACCACTTTCCACCTCTCCAACCTTCAAGGTGCAATAACTGTTGATTTACTGAACTGAATTATTTAAGACTCTAGAGAAAGAACAAGACGTGATCTATAGGAAAAATGAATTCTTTTATGCCATAGGGCACCGTTAACTAGATATTGATGGTTTAAACTTATAATACAATAATAGCTCCGTCATTTCTTATAATTTGTGCCACTATAATTATGCACAAAATAAAAAAAAAATCATTCCGTAATCTATAGCGGTTAAAAAATCGCGTAGTGTTCAATGTAAGAAAATATATTTTTTTTCCAATTTCCTTCAAGTTTTGCAATCTTTGGCCATCAAAGCATTATCATTTCTTGCTTAAAGCTGATGTTCTGGGAAAAGATTTAAATGCTTATTCGATTCATTTCGATATCTAACCATCTCGTTATCCTTAAACCAATATGGCCACTTTACTAAATTTCAAAAGATTCACATTGCAAAAATGCTTCACAGTGATTTTCCACTTTTTTCACTTTAGGTTAGGTTAGGTTAAACAAGTAAAAGCGTGCTAAGTTCGGCCGAGCCGAATCTTATATACCCTCCACCATGGAACGCATTTGTCGAGCTCTTACCACGGTATCTCTTTTTCGGCAAACAAAGGATATAAGAAAAGATTTGCTCTGCTATTAGAGCGATATCAAAATATGGTCCGGTTTGGACCACAATTATATTATACGTTGGAGACCTGTGTAAAATGTCAGCCAATTCGAATGAGAATTGCGCTCTTTGTGAGCTCAAAAAGCAAAATAGAGAGATCGATTTATATGGGAGCTGTATCGGGCTATGGCAGCTATATCAGGTTATGAACCGACTTGTATTTTATTTGACATAGTGGTTGAAAGTAACAATAAAAAACGTCTTGCGAAATTTCAGCCAAATCGGATAGGAATCAGCCCTCTAGAAGCTCAAGAAGTCAAGTCCCCAGATCTGTTTATATGACAGCTATATCAGGTTATGAACCGATTTGAACCATACTTTGCACAGTTGCTGGATATCATAACAAAATACTACGTGTCAAAATTCATTCAAATCGGATAGGAATTGCGCCCTCTAGCGGCTCAAGAATTCAAGACCCAAGATCGGTTAATATGACAGCTATATAAGGTTATGCACCGATTTCAACCATACTTGGCACTGTTGTTGGATATCGTAACAAAATACTACGTGTCAAAATTCATTCAAATCGGATAAGAATTGCGCCCTCTAGAGGCTCAAGAACTCAAGACCCAAGATCGCTTTATATGACAGCTATATAAGGTTATGCACCGATTTGAACCATACTTGGCACAGTTGTTGGATATCGTAACAAAATACTACGTGTCAAAACTCATTCAAATCGGATAGGAATTGCGCCCTCTAGAGGCTCAAGAAGTCAAGACCCAAGATCGGTTTATATGCCAGCTATATCAGGTTATGAACTGATTTAAACCATACTTGGCACAGTTTTTGGATATCGTAACAAAACACGTCGTGCAAAATTTCATTCCAATCGGATAAGAACTGTGCACGCCAGAGGCTCAAGAAGTCAAGACCCCAGATCGGTTTATATGGCAGCTATATCAGGTTATGGACCGATTTGAACCATACTTAACACAGTTTTTGGATATAATAACGAAACACGTCGTGCAAAATTTCATCCCAATCGGATAAGAAATGCGCACTCTAGAGGCTCAAGAAGTCAAGACCCAAGATCGGTTTATATGACAGCTATATCAAAACATGGACCGATATGGCCCATTTACAACACCAACCGACCTACACTAATAAGAAGTATTTGTGCAAAATTTCAAGCGGCTAGCTTTACTCCTTCGGAAGTTAGCGTGCTTTCGACAGACAGACGAACGGACGGACGGACAGACGGACGGACATGGCTAGATCGACATAAAATGTGACGACGATCAAGAATATATATACTTTATGGGGTCTCAGACGAATATTTCGAGTAATTACAAACAGAAATTAGTATACCCCCCATCTTATATTGGAGGGTATAAAAAGGATATAAGAAAAGATTTGCTATTAGAGCAATATCAAGATATGGTCCGGTTTGGACCACAATTAAATTATATGTTGGACCACAATTAAATAAAATGTCAGCCAATTCGAATAAGAATTGCGCTCTTTGTGAGCTCAAAAAGTAAAATAGAGAGATCGATTTATATGGGAGCTGTATCGGGCTATGGACCGATTCAGACAATAATAAACACGTATGTTGATGGTCATGAAAGAATCCGTCGTACAAAATTTCATTCCAATTGGATAAGAATTGCGCACTCTAGAGGCTCAAGAAGTCAAGACCCAAGATCGGTTTATATGGCAGCTATATCAGGTTATGAACCGATTTAAACCATATTTAGCGTAATTGTTGGGTATCATAACAAAGCACGTCGTGCGAAATTTCATTCCATTCGGATAAGAATTACGCCCTCTAGAGGCTCCAGAAGTCAAGACCCAAGATCGGTTTACCTTACCCTCCACCATAAGATGGGGGGTATACTAATTTCGTCATTCTGTTTGTAACTACTCGAAATATTCGTCTGAGACCCCATAAAGTATATATATTCTTGATGGTCGCGACATTTTATGTCGATCTAGCCATGTCCGTCCGCCTGTCCGTCCGTCCGTCCGTCTGTCCGTCCGTCTGTCTGTCGAAAGCACGCTAACTTCCGAAGTAGTAAAGCTAGCCGCTTGAAGTTTTGCACAAATACTTCTTATTAGTGTAGGTCGGTTGGTATTGTAAATGGGCCATATCGGTCCATGTTTTAATATAGGTGCCATATAAACCGATCTTGGGTCTTGACTTCTTGAGCCTCTAGAGTGCGCAATTCTTATCCGATTGGAATGAAATTTTGCACGACGTGTTTTGTTATGACATCCAACAACTGTGCCAAGTATGGTTCAAATCGGACCATAACCTGATATAGCTGCCATATAAACCGATCTTGGGTCTTGACTTCTTGAGCCTCTAGAGGACGCAATTCTTATTAGATTGGAGTGGAATTTCGCACGACGTGTTTTGTTATGATACCCAACAAATGTGTCAAATAAGGTTCAAATCGGTCCATAACCTGATATAGCTGCTATATAAACCGATCTTGGGTTTTGACTTCTTGAGCCTCTATAGGGCACAATTCTTATCCGATTTGAATGAATTTTTGCACGAAGTATTTCGTTATGATATCCAGTAACTGTGCCAAGTATGGTTGAAATCGGTCCATAACCTGATATAGCTGTCATATAAACAGATCTGGGGATTTGACTTCTTGAGCTTCTAGAGGGCGCAATTCCTATCCGATTTGGCTGAAATTTTGCATGACGTATTTTATTTTTACTTTCAACAACTGTGTCAAATAAGGTTCAAATCGGTTCATAACTTGATATAGCTGCCATATAAACCGATCTGGCATCTTGACCCGTAGAGGTCGCAATTATTATCCGATATGCCTGAAATTTTGTACGATGGATCCTCTCATGACCATCAACAAACGTGTTTATTATGGTCTGAATCGGTCTATAGCCCGATACAGATCCCATATAAATCGTTCTCTCTATTTTACTCGTGAGCCCCAATGGGCGCAATTCTTATACGAATTGGCTGGAATTTTATACAGGTCTCCAACATATAATTTAATTGTGGTCCGAACCGGACCATATCTTGATATCGTTTTAATAGCAGAGCAACTCGTTTCTTATATCCTTTTTTGCCTAAGAACAGATGCCGGGAAAAGAACTCGACAAATGCGATCCATGGTAGAGGGTATATAAGATTCGGCCCGGCCGAACTTAGCACGCTTTTACTTGTTCACTTTTAATTATTCCCTACATCACTGCTGTGGTACAGTGCATTATAAGTTACTTTAGCATTTAGTTAGCATTTGTTTGTAACTCACAAAAGGAAGAGAGATCCCATTGATAAGTATACCAATCGACTCTTGTTCTCTTTCCGATTCGATTTAGCTATGTCCGTCTGTCTATCTGTCCGTCTGCCCATGTTAATTTGTGTACAAACTATATGTCGCATATTTCATCCGATCGTCTTCAAATTAGATGAGAGCATTTTCTTCGGCCTAGAGACGAGGCATATTGAAATTGAAAAAAATCGGTTCAGATCTTGATATAACTCCCATATATATGTTCGTCCGATTTGCAGTAATAATACAATAAAATGGTCGCTTGTTAATGGATTCTCTTGAAATTTGGTAGAAAGGGTTTTCTCTTGACTTTCGATATTATTGGTGCATTTCATGAAAATCGGTCCAGATTTAGATATAACTCTAATGCATATATATCGCCCATTTTTCACTTCTAGAGCCACTGCAAGCGCACTTATTGCCAAAATTTTGTACAACGCTTTCTTCGATGACTTTCACAATATCCGTAAAGTTTGGTCGAAATCGGTTCAGATTTAAATATAGCTCCCATATATATGTTCGTCCGGTTTTGAGAAATATAGCAATAAAGTGAGATATAATAATATTGGTTAACCGGTTCTCTCGAAATTTGGCAAAAAGAATTTTCTTATGAATCCTAATATTACTGATGAATTTCATAGAAATTGGTTCATATTTAAATATAGCTGCCATATATGTATATCGCCCGATTTTCATTCCTAGAGTCACTACAAACGCATTTAATGACCAAACTTCAGAAAACTGTACATCGCTTTCCTCGACGACTACCACAATATCTATAAAGTATGGTCGAAAGCGGGTCAGATTTAGATGTACCTCCCATACATATTTGGTCCGGTTTTGAGAAATATTGCAATAAAGTGCTCATTTGTTAAAAATATAGACATTTCAAGTAGTGCTATTTTTATTGTTAAAAACCAAGTATGACGCACAGTGGGATGGAAAAAAATTTTTGAAATAAACCTGTCATTTATGAAGGAATAAAAAAAGCTTGCAAAATTTACAAAAATGTTATTACTATAACCGTCTCTTCAGCCAAAAGACACGATACCGCAAAATAATTGTAAATTTTGTTTGCTGTCTAAGTCAAAAAATGCCAAAAATTGCATTTTTTATTTGACTGAAGAATTAGACCTGTGCATATATTGTGGCAAATATATTGCAAATGCAACATTCCACTAAGGAACAGGGGCAAACAAAGATATTAAAAATACATTTTATCAGCTGGCCAAATGAATTAAAATTTGTAAAATCCGTGGAGAAATGCTTTCAAAACAACTCTGTAAAAATATAAAACAAGTAAAAGCGTGCTAAGCTCGGCCGGGCAGAATCTTATATGCCATAGATCGCATCTGTCGAGTAATTTTTCCGGTATCTCATTTTAGGCAAACAAAGGATCAAAAACAAGTAAAAAGGCATTAAATTCGGCCGGGCCGAACTTTGGATACCCACCACCTCGGTTATCAGGTGAAAATTGGATAACTTAAGCACCCAAATTCGGAACAGGCATTGAGTGGTCTAATATATATGTCACTATTATATTTTGTAACACAAAATATTGGTCTTTTTGGCAGATATATCCAATTATAAACCGATCTGAACCATATAAAGGTCGGACATCGTGAGGCTCAAAAAACTCACTGTTTAAAATTTCAGCGAAATCGGGTAATAAATAAAGCTTTTATGGGCTTCAGTCTCCTTATCGGCAAATCGAAATATAGTCCGATCTGAATCATATTTAGGTCGGATGTTGGGAGGTCTTAACCTACTCACTGTTTCAAATTTCAGGAAAATCGGGTAATAGATAAAAGATTTGATGGTCTTCAGACCCTTTATGGGGGGATCGGTTTATATGACAGCTATATCTAAATATAGTCCAATCTGAACCATATTTAGATGTCGGGAGGCTTAAAATAACCCACTGTTGCAAATTTCAGCGAAATCGGGTAGTAAATAATGCTTTTATGATCTTCAGACCCTTTATCGGGAGATCGGATTATATGGTATCTAAATATAGTCCGATTTGCACTATATTTGGGTCAGTTTTCGGGAAGCCTTAAACTACTCACTGTTTCAAATTTCAGCAAAATCGCAATGAAAATCAAAAATTTTATGGGGATTAGACCTTTTATCGGAAAATCGGTCTATATAGCAGCTATATCCAAATATGGTGCGATTTGGTCCGTTCAAGGACTTAACCAGAGTGCATCAAAAAGACGTATCTGTGCCAAATTTCATCTCAATATCTCAAGTTTTGTAGGCTCTAGAGTGATTACAATAGACGGGTAGGCGGACAGACACACGGACATCGTTAATCTTAGAATTTTACGACGATCCGAAATATATATACTTTGTAGGGTCGGAAATTGATATTTCTATGTGTTGCAAACGGAATGACTAAATGAATATATCCCTATCCTATGGTGGTGGGTATAAAAAAATTGCTATTCTATTGGAGCTATATGAAGTTATGGTCCGATTCAGACCATAATTGATTTGAATGTTGGAGACCATAGTAGAAAACATTATGTGAAATTTCAGCCAATTCGAATAAAAGTTGCGCCCTTTAGGGGCTTAAGAAGTAAAATAGGGAGATCAGTTTATATGGGAGCTGTATCAGGCTAAAGACCGATTAAGAGCATTTATGACACGTATGTTGAAGGTCATGGGAGAAGCCATTGTACTTGAGTCTCAAGAAGTCAGGATCACAGATTGGTTAATATGGCAGCTATATCAACTTATGGACCGATTTTAACCATGTTCGGCACGGTTACAGCAAGTCATAGCAAAACACCTCATGCAAAATTTCAGCCAAATGGGGAATAATTGGGAACTCTTGTGGTTCAAGAAGTCAAAGTTCAAGATCGGTTTGCATGACAACTATATCAGGTTATGTACAGATTAAAACCATACTTGGCACAATTCATGACAAAAAACTTCATGCAAAATATCATCCAAATCGGAAGAGAATTACGTTCTCTAGTGGCTCAAGAAGTCAAGATCCAAGATCGGTTTATGTGTCAGCTATATCAGGTTATGGATCGATTTGAACCATACTTGGCCATGACTTGGAAGTCATAACAAAACACCTCCATCCATTGGTGGAGTGTATAAAAAAAGCGTTTGTCGAAATTCTTGGGCACTATTAAAGATATATCCCACACAAAAGCATGTTTTTATACCCTCCACCATAGGATGGGGGTATACTAATTTCGTCATTCTGTTTCTAACTACTCGAATATTCGTCTGAGACCCCATAAAGTATATATATTCTTGATCGCCGAGACATTTTATGTTGATCTAGCCATGTCCGTCCGTCTGTCCGTCCATCCGTCTGTCTGCACGCTAACTTCCGAAGGAGTAAAGCTAGCCGCTTGCAAATTTGCACAAATACTTCTTATTGGTGTAGGTTGGTTGGTATTGTAAATGGGCCATATCGGTTCATGTTTTGATATAGCTGCCAAATTATCCGATCTTGGGTCTTGACTTCTTGAGGCTCTAGAGAGTGCAATTTTTATCCGATTGGAATTAAATTTTACACGACGTATTTTGTTATGATATCCAACAACTGTGACAAGTATGGTTCAAATCGGTCCATAACCTGATATAGCTGCCATATAAACCGATCTTGGGTCTTGACTTCTTAAGCCTCTAGAGTGCGCAATTCTTATCCAATTGGAATGAAATTTTGTTCGACGTGTTTTGTTATGATATCCAACAATTGTGCTAAGTATGGTTTAAATCAGTTCATAACCTGATATAGCTGGCATATAAACCGATCTTGGGTCTTGATTTCTTGAGCCTCTAGAGTGCGCAATTCTTATCCGATTTGAATAAAATTTTGCACAACGTGTTTTGTTATGATACCCAACAACTGTGCCAAGTTTGGTTCAAGTCGGTCCATAACCTGATATAGCTGTCATATAAACCGATCTTGGGTCTTGAATTCTTGAGCATCTAGAGGGCGCAATTCTTATGCGATTTGAATGAATTTTTGCACGAAGTATATTGTTATGATATCCAACAACTGTGCCAAGTATGGTTCAAATCTGCCCATAACCTGATATAGCTGTCATATAAACAGATCTGGGGAGTTGACTTCTTGAGCTTCTAGAGGGAGCAATTCCTATCCGATTTGGCTGAAATTTAGCATGACGTATTTTATTCTTATTTTCAACAACTGTGTCAAATAAGGTTCAAGTTGGTTCATAACCTGATATAGCTGCCATATAAACCGATCTGCGATCTAGACTTCTTGAGCCTCTAAAGGTCGCAATTATTATCCGATTTGCGTGAAATTTTGTTCGACGGATCCTCTCATGACCATCAACATACGATTGAATATGGTCTGAGTGGGTCTATAGCCCGATACAGCTCCCATATAAATCGATCTCTCTATTTTACTTCTTGAGCCCCCAAAGGGCGCAATTCTTATTCGAATTGGCTGACATTTTGTACAGGTCTCCAATATATAATTTAATTGTGGTCCAAACCGGACCATATCTTGATATCGCACTAATAGCAGAGACAATATTTTCTTATATCCTTTTTTTGCCTATGAAGAGATGCCGGGGAAAAAAACCGACAAATTCGATCCATGGTGGAGGGTATATAAGATTCGGCCTGGCCGAACTTAGCACGCTTTTACTTGTTTAGAGTTATTTTGAGCATTTTCCAGCAAATAAAGAATTTTGAAAATTGAATTGAAAATGCGCTTTTGACAGCCCGAAAAAATGAAGGCCCACCAATGGTCCGGGTCTTCTAGGGCCTGAAATAGTTCACGTAATCTGGATAATACTTCAGCGATAAAAAGAAGATATCTTCATCCATTTCCCAATGGCAGAATAATTTCTACTAATTTTTTATACCCACCACCTAAGGATGGGGGTATATTCATTTTGTCATTCCGTTTGCAACACATCGAAATATCCATTTCCAACCCTATAAAGTGTAAAAATCTAAGACGATGAGGATATGTCTGTCTGTTGAAATCACGCTACAGTCTTCAAAAATAGAGATATTGAGCTAAAATTTTGCACAGATTCTCTTTTTGTCCATAAGCATGTTAAGTTCGAAGATGAGCAATATCGGACAATATCTTGATATAGCCCCCATATAGACCGATCCGCCGATTTAGGGTCTTTGGCCCATAAATGCCAAATTTTTTATGCGATTTTGCTGAAATTTGCGACAGTGAATTGTGTTATACTCTTCGACATCCTTCGTCAATTTGGCCCAGATCGGTCCAGATTTGTATATAGCTACCATATAGACCGATCCTCCGATTTAGGGTCTTAGGCCCATAAAAGCCACATTTATTATCCGATTTTGCTGAAATTTTGGACAGTGAGTTATGTTAGGCTCCTCGTCATACTAGATGAATTTGGCCCAGATCGGTCAAGATTTGGATATAGCTGCAATATAGACCGATATCTCGATTTAAGGTTTTTTGCCCATAAAGGGCGCATTTATTGTCCGATGTCGCCGAAATTCGGGACAGAGAGTTATATTTGGCCCTTCAACATCCTTCGTCAATTTGGCTCAGATCAGTCGAGATTTGGATATAGCTTTTATATAGACCGATCCTCCGATTTAGGGTCTTAGGCCCATAAATGCGCATTTACTGTCCGATGTCGCCGAAATTTGGGACATTGGGTTAGGTCAAACCCCTTCACTTAGTTCTGCATTATGGCAAAGATCGGTCCAGATTTGGATATAACTGCCATATAGACCGATCTCTCGATTATAGGTTTTGGGGCCAGAGAAAACGCATTTATTGTCCGATGTCGCCTCAATTTGGGACAGTGAGTTGTGTTGGGCCCTTCGACATCCTTTTTCAATTTCACTCAGATCGATCAAGATTTGGATATAGCTGCGATATAGACCGATATCTCGATTTAAGGTCTTGGCCCCAAAAAAGACGTATTTATAATCCGATTTAACTGAAATTTGACACATTGACTTATGTTAGGCTTTTCTACATCCATGTTGTATATGATTCAGATCGGTTTATTTTTAGATATAGCTACTAAAAAGACCAATTTTTTGTTATACATAATTGAACAATGAGTTGTACTTGTTAGTATTTGGTCCAAATCGGATCATATTTCGATATAACTGCTATGGGACATAAGGTATGCAATTTTCACTGGATTTTGATGAAAGTTGATTTACATATATTTCCGAGGTGGTGGGTATCCAAAGTTCGGCCCGGCCGAACTTAACGCCTTTTTACTTGTTTTACCATCACACCGTGTGATGTCACATTTCATTGGATGGATGTGTAAGGAACTTTAATTCTGTACCACTTTTTCTACAAAAAACAGAGAGAATGATGAAAATATCTCTTTTCTATCCGATTTTATGTAATTGGCAATATAAACTACTACTACATTTCCGATGAACGTTCCATTAAGGAATAGGGAATACTTGTCTCTTATCAATGAGTGGAATCCGTTTAAAGTTTCTGCTCAGTGATTAAGGGCTTGTTTTTATGCCGAGTCGGAGCGGTGTGCCGCATAGCGACCCGAATTCTCTATCAGAAGATTTAACGTGGCAGGATACCTCACAAATGTAGCCGGAAGAACATTTTGCTAATTTTCACGCCTGGATTTGAACACAAGGTACAGCGTCACAGACGGACGTGCTAACCTCTGGTCCACAGTGACTTATTAAACATTCTTTTGAATGTTTTTAATTCTTTCTATTTCATATAAAAGAGTTCGGCATTTCGGACAAAGATCCCAGAAGATAATATTGCACCCCTGGATGCAATAGTGTAAGTTAAAACTATTGTGACATTAGCATACTAAGTTGCTTCCGGCATGCATGATTTTTGTGGGCGATGTCCCACTTAAATGCGATTGTTTAAAGATCCAAATGCGCTTCTTGTTTAACATCAAAAATGGAACATCAGCAGCACAAATTTAATTTGCCTTTTTCATGCATGTAATGTTTTCAATGAAAACACCGTTTTCTGCGATTTATGCCCCAAAAATAAATGATTTTTTTATTATTTTGTTTTTATATGCAGTGTGTTATTATTATGCCATTAACATACAAAGCTCAGTCTCCGATGGCGATTTAAGTAATTAATTAAAAAAATAAATGAAATACAATAAAAGTATTTAAATTTCAATTCAGTCCAAAAATCTATTCAGAATAATGCGTCAAAAAGTAGAAAACAACAACAAAAGATTAAACACAACACAAGACCTTAAACTCTCTTTAAAGCATGCGGATTGTTTTACTTGATCTTCGTTCAATGAGCTCAAAGCACTATTAGCATACACAACCGCTGATCAAAAGCAATATGGATGTAAAACAAATTCGTCTTTACCATACTTTGAAGCCATATTTCATGCACACCCTATGAAATAGATTGCTACACAAAAGTATGTGAAAACCATAATTCTTTGTAAAATTATAAAGGGTGATTTTTTTGAGGTTAGGATTTTCATGCATTAGTATTTGACAGATCACGTGGGATTTCAGACATGGTGTCAAAGAGAAAGATGCTCAGTATGCTTTGACACTTCATCATGAATAGACTTACTAACGAGCAACGCTTGCAAATCATTGAATTTTATTACCAAAATCAGTGTTCGGTTCGAAATGTGTTCAAATTTTGACAAATTTTGTTCAGCGATGAGGCTCATTTCTGGTTGAATGGCTACGTAAATAAGCAAAATTGCCGCATTTGGAGTGAAGAGCAACCAGAAGCCGTTCAAGAACTGCCCATGCATCCCGAAAAATGCACTGTTTGGTGTGGTTTGTACGCTGGTGGAATCATTGGACCGTATTTTTTCAAAGATGCTATTGGACGCAACGTTACGGTGAATGAACACATTTCGAACCGAACACTGATTTTGGTAATAAAATTCAATGATTTGCAAGCGTTGCTCGTTAGTAAGTCTATTCATGATGAAATGTCAAAGCATACTGAGCATCTTTCTCTTTGACACCATGTCTGAAATCCCACGTGATCTGTCAAATACTAATGCATGAAAATCCTAACCTCAAAAAAATCACCCTTTATTATAAATTCATGCATACTTTTGGAGCCTTCAAAATGCGCATTAGTATGCTAGAATAATTTTGTATTGCTTCCAAGACAGGAAACATTTTTTGCTGGGATGGTTTCCAAATCGGTTGTAGTAAATTGGTTGTAAAGGCTACAAATATTGTTTGGTTCCAGGAATATTTGTCATGAGTTTAGGGGACATATAAAGTAAAAAATCATAACCCAAATGGGGGTCTGGGCGTTGTGTTTTGAGAACTAGCTATTAAAATTTTTTGATAAATATAATTGTCCATCTTGAAGTACATATACAGCCCATTTAAGTTGACATATGTTGTTCAAATTTTACTTAAAACGCATCTACATCATGTCTTCTTTACAAGAGAACTTGACATTCTAAGTCAATCAAGACATATCCCCCGTCTGTGGAAATCAAGATAGCGGTCATACGCGTAAAGCTAGTCGCTCAAAAATTTGCACTGGTACTTTATGTTATTTGGGGCCATATCTGTTAAGATTTAGATAAAACTCTCATATAAAGTGGTCAAGCAATATGACTTCTTGAGCCGCTAGAAGCCTTAGACAGAAATTTGGTATGTCGAATTATCCTGCCCGGCCGAACTTGGCGCGTTCTTACTTGTGTTTTCCAGCATTGGTTCATAAACTGGTATACCTCATATAGATCGATCTTCCTATTTGGCTTTTTCATCAATTCTTATTCAAATGTAGGTAACACTCTTTAGCAATCCAGGAAGTTCTTTAAAGAGTATCAATTCAACATGAATAGACAATTGAAATAAAACAAGTAAAAAGGCGTTAAGTTCGGCCGGGCCGAACTTTGGATACCCACCACCTCGGGTATATATGTAAACCACCTTTCATCAAAATTCAGTGAAAATTTCATACCTTATGCTCATATACCTCATACCGAACTGAATTATATACGACAAGGATGTCGAAAAGCCGAACATAAGTCACTGTGTCAAATTTCAGTGAAATCGGATTATAAATGCGCCTTTTATGGGGCCAAGACTTTAAATCGAGATATCGGACTACATGGCAGCTATATCCAAATCTGGACCGATTTGGGCCAAGTTGCATAAACATGTCAAAGAGCCTAACACAAAGCACTGTCCCAAATTTCGGCGAAATCGGACAATAAATGCCTCTTTTATGGGCCCTAAACCTTAAATCCAGAGTCTATCAAATCGGTCTATACGGTAGCTATATTCAAATCTGGACCGATCTGGACCAAATTGAAGAAATATGTCAAAGGGCCTAACACATATCACTGTCCCAAATTTCAGCTAAATCGGATAATGAATGTGGCTATTATGGGCCTTACACCATAAATCGGAGGATCGATCTATATGGCAGCTATATCCAAATCTGGACCGATCTGAGCCAAATTAACGAAGGATGTCGATGGGCCTTACACAATTCACTGCCCCGAATTTCATCAAAATCGTATAATAAATGTGGCTTTTGTGGGCCTAAGACCCTAAACCGGAGGATCGGTCTATATGGCAGCTATATCCAAATCTGGACCGATCTGAGCCAAATTGACAAAGGATGTCGAAGGGCCTAACACAACTCACTGTCCCAAATTTCAACAAAATCGGATAATAAATGTGGCTTTTATGGGCCAAAGACCCTAAATCGGCGGATCGGTCTATATGGGGGCTATATCCAAATCTGAACCGATCTGGACCAAATTAAAGAGGCATGTCGAAGGGCCTAACAGAACTCACTGTCCCAAATTTCAACAAAATCGGATAATAAATGTGGCTTTTATGGGCCTTAGACCCTAAATCGGAGGATCGGTCTATATGGCAGCTATATCCAAATTGACAAAGGATGTCGAAGGGCCTAACACAACTCACTGTCCCAAATTTCAACAAAATCGGATAATAAATGTGTCTTTTATGGGCCTAAGACCCTAAATCGGCGGATCGGTCTATATGGGGCTATATCAAGATATAGTCCGATATAGCCCATCTTCGAACTTAACCTGCTTATGGACAAAAAAAGAATCTGTGCAAAATTTCAGCTCAATATCTCTATTTTTAAAGACTGTAGCGTGATTTCAACAGACAGACGGACAGACGGACGGACATGGCTAGATCGTCTTAGATTTTTACGCTGATCAAGAATATATATACTTTATAGGGTCGGAAATGGATATTTCGATGTGTTGCAAACGGAATGACAAAATGAATATACCCCCATCCGTCGGTGGTGGGTATAAAAATTAATATCACACAGTTCAGTGACTCAGGGTCAGACATTTCAATCATATACTTACATATTCAATTTATTTTGATTATTTAAGGCGCTTTTACACGGCATTTAATGTCTAATGACATGTCACTTTTTGTGTTCACATGTAATTGAAAATGTTTGTCAAAATTGTCAACTGACATACGATTCATCTTTTGTGCTATCACACCTATATGTTATTTTCGCATGACATAACCTAAAAATTTAAGCAAAAGCTGATTTTTTATGCGTAATAAGTGTTAAAGTTGTGAGAAAGCTGATTAAATCAAATATTTGTGAAAACAATTTAATTTCGGATTGCTTTCATTCGACTGACAACCAAAATAGCTGATTTATTTATGTTTTTGTCAGAAGGAATGGCACGCTCCAATCGCAAAAAATGACATGTGCTATTTCGAAAAGTGATTTTTATATATAAGTTTCGTTTGAATAACACGACATGTACAACTCAACATGCGCTAAATTTGACATGTCATAAGACAACTACATGCCGTGTAATAGAGCCTTTACCTGAAGTAGTCTTCAAGGGGAAACACATTAAATTAGCTTCTTAGATACACACAAACACTCATTGACTGTATTATGGCACTTATGAGTCAGTCATTTCAAACAAAGTTCCTGAAATTAAATAAACCGCATGACCTGATTTCTTATCTAAACGCTAATGCATGTTTCTTTTACATACAATATTTATGGAGAGATATGGGCCACCCACAGTTTAAATTCCATTTTCATTATACAAGAGCCAATGTTCCATTTCCACCAGTCCATAGCAAATTAACCATATATTTAAGTGTCCTGCCTGAAGGTTATTGCTTTTCACACACATATTCATATCCGACAGTAACAACCTTCTATTTGCTGTTGTTGCAACTTAGAATAGGTTGGTTATACAGTCTGTCATTGTTAGTCAGAGTGGATACTTGTATATCAGACAGTTTCAAGTTTAGGTTGTCGCCTGAGAGAATTCCGTAGAAATTGAAATGTCCGACGAAGAAAGTGTAAGTATTGTGCCGTGATAATAAAGGGTGATTTTTTAGCTATTATCGTTTGGAGTTCGGTGAACATTTCACTTTCGGAAGAGGCCAATTGGCCGCCTAGTTCGTGTCATTTAATGCCTTTAGACTATTTTTTGTGGGGCTTTGTTAAAGCTCATGTCTATACAGACAAGTCCGCTTCAATTAACGCATAGGAAACAACATTGAAGCATTTATTTGTGAGATACCGGCCGAAATTTTGAAAAGAGTATGGGAAAATTGGACTAAACGCATGGACTATTTGAGACCGTGACTGCGGTCAACATTTGCATGAAATCATTTTCAAACATTAAATTATATAAACATTAAATTATATATATTAAAATATATAGAACGGTCCTATCGTTTCAAACAAAGATTTCATGAATTGTTCTGAATTTTATGTGTTGTTTTTCTTAACTTTCCTCTAGCTCTTAAAAAATTGCCTTTTACATACATTTAGATGTATAAACATAAATTCTAATTAAAGCAGTCCAATAGTTAACACGGATTGTGATATCAACCCCCGAAAGTTCGCTAGTGTAATCGGTTTAATCACGCAAACCATTTTGCGACCTCACGGTGAGGGGTTAAACATGCCATCAGTGATCTTGAGGCTTTTAAATGTTTGATTTCAAGAATAACATCTAGCATGGAGCCACGAATAGCCAATTGAAAATGAGCTTATTTGAAAAGTTGTTTTTAGCATGGATTTGTTGATGGTTTAGTATATATGAGCAGAGATGGCCTGTCGGAAACTATGACGTATATGACATACATTTCCGATGTATAATGCGTACGTCGAAAACGTCGTGAACCTAGTCATAGTGCCCAGGTTGGAATGCTGCATAGGTTAGAATGTTCGAAAACGTCCTTGTTGGAATCCTGTCAGGAACATCAAACACATTTTCAGCTTTTGGTCTCTCTCACTAAAAACAAACAGATCCGCAAGGCGTAGCGCTGACTATAAAAATATTGAAAGCAAAAACTATTCATCATAAAACTTTCAAATATTTATACAGGCGCTATAGGAACAAAAACAAATCTAAAACAATGATATGATGTCGAAACTAAGGAAGTAGCAGAGCTTTTTCTACTACTTCTCATAAGTTTTATTCAAGTTTACAACTTTTTGACCCTCGAAACCCTAAAAAATCGTCATACTAACCATCTCTGTATATGAGTAATGTTTTGCAAGTTTTGAAATTTCATAATCAATCATCATAAAGTGTAGATGCACATATTGGGTTATGAGTGAAAAACAGCAAAATACGGCTGCGGCCATTTCTTTCTAGGCAAAAACTAAAAATAAAGAATTGGTGGTCGGAACAAGAGTCACCATGGATTTTTCAAAGCTGCAGCTCACGAAGACAAATTGAGAGATCGGTTTATATAGGGAACTATTTGGGTAATAATTAGTGTGAAAGGAATTTAAATTCTGATAAGGGGCTCTAGAAGTCAATTAGGGGATCGATCTATGTGGATCCTGTGTGAGGATATACATCGATTCAATAGGGATTAAAGACATAAATTCGGAAGGTAGATTTATAATGGTTCTATTGTATATATACGCATGGACCGATTTGATCCATTTGCAAGCCCTATTGACTATCATTAATAAGTCCAATATTAGCATGACAGTTTCGACAATTCCGCCGGTCAATGATAGGTACTTTAAAATTTTTGATTTTGCCCTTTAAAAATTTTGGGCAAAGTGTGGTATTCAAAGTGCAGTGGACAGTGAGCAGGCAACAGTGATCGCGATTTTGATGCCACCGGTGTACAGAGGTCAGCATGTCCGGTTATGACTCCGAACGCCTGGGTTCAAACCGCGGCGTGAACATCAGAAAAATGTTCAGCGGTGGTTATCCCCTTAATAATGCTGCCAGCATTTGTACATTTGTGAAGTATCCCCCATGTTAAAACTTCTCTATTTAGTGTTGTCTCTATGGGGCACGTTGTTCGGACTTAGCATAAAAAGAGGCCTCATTTAATTGAGCTTAAAACTTTAATCGAACTGCCCTCATTGATATGAAAGAAGTATGCTCAGTTCCTTAATGAAATGTTCATGAGAAATTTAGTAGTAGTAGTAGTAATCAACGCCGTAACCAAATAAACGCAGCGATCACAGGGGGCTTGTACCCAACGCAATTGATTCGTTTGAAAAAAGCAATTTATGGAAAATTTTCAGAATATTCAACCAATTACGAGCACGTACTGTTTCATCGTGACAACGCTCGGCCACATGTTGCAAAAACGGCTCATCCAATTTTTAGCTCACACTAATAGGCTTGCCAGGTCCCCAAAGCTCCAAGTTGGCAAACCCAAAAATTACAGTCAGAATTTTTTGAGAAACCAAAATTGTAGTCAAAATTCAGTTTTGATTATAAAGAAAAAAAAAAAAAATACTAATTATTAAAAAAAAATTAAAGGGTTGATAATTTTTTAGGCATTCTTGGTTTAAACTTGCTTATGTAACGATGTAGCTTCCAAAGCAGCTTTAAAAACAATTTCCCGATACCAATTTGCATTTTTTTTTACGCCGGCCTCGATGAAATCCACCACTTGAGTTGGAAAATCATTGGTCTTCGTAGAATTAATTGCTTATACATGCTCCCAGTTAAAAATACACGATCATTTTGGAAGTATACGACCTGCTCAGTTAGAAAAATTTTCTCGTAAGAAAACACAATGTTCGTAAATTCACCACATTCGTGAAACTTGCAAGTTTTTTTTATCAACTCAGAGCAATAGTCAAAGCAATAGGTGCTCAAAAAATGTGAAGAACTTATTACAATGCATACTAATGTTCAATCTTATTATTAATTAAGCCTACATCAAATTCTGGGAGGCCACCGTAGCGCAGAGGTTAGTATTTCCGCCTATGACGCTAAACGCCTGGGTTTGAATCCTGGCGAGACCATCAGAAAAATTTTCAGCGGTGGTTTTCCCTTCCTAATGTTGGCAACATTTGGGAGGTACTATGCCAGTAAAACTTCTCTCCAAAGATGTGTCGCATTGCGGCACGCCGTTCGTACTTGGCTACAAAAAGGAGGCCCCTTATCATTGAGATTAAACTTGAATAGGCCCCTTATCATTGAGATTAAACTTGAATCGGACTGCACTCATTGAAATGTGAAAAGTTTGCCCCTGTTCCTTAGTGAAATTTTCATGGGCAAAATTAGCAATTTGCATACCAGATTCTGTCTTTCTTCGGTGTATACATTACTTAAAATACTGAAAAGTTTCGCAACAGGTATTACTCATAGGTATAGAAAATATAAAATCGTGATCTACACCTTTCTCAATAGTTGTTATGTATGTAGAGCACCTTTACCAATTTGACAAAGGTGTTGATGAAGATGCATGGCGAATCAGAAATCGCGATGCACTTTGTCAGCCAAAGTGCTTTTAAAACACATATCTCATACACTCTTTATAAGTTCTTTGCTATGCTGTTTTTTGAATAGAAAGGATTGAATTTATTTAAATAATTCCGAGCTGGAATATGTTCGAGAAATCTCCAAGCAGTCTTTTAGGAAAGGTTTCATAAACAGCTCGAAGACTCGTCATAAAACATGTCAGATTCGTGAAACTGGTAGAAACTAGTACTACTTTGTCATATTTTCTTATTATAAGCAGAGTGCACTTGGGTAGACGAATCTGAACGATTCATATATTTGATTGCACCAAGGAAAATACGCAACATTATGTGTATATGATATGAGAGTTGAACGATATTCAATCGCATTAATACTGAACTTTCATTCGATTACTGAGTACGATTCAAAAGTCGGGACTTTCCGATATTTTTTCGCAATACTCGGGAGTCGGGATTTCCACAGAAAGTTGGGATAATCCCGACCAAATGGCATACTATCTTTCTAATTAGCATTCTTATCACCCGTACTGGAATACACTATGATTCATTCATTACCTAAAAACCGAAACAGGTACCTCTTTTCCATTGCCGAGTCGGAAAAGCTTGCTGCAAAGCGACACCTCCGTGGAAGTTCCACCTTGTGGACATTTTTGTTAATATTGGTTCTACGATTATTCGTCATCTTTTCAATTTAGGTGTATAGTGTATTCGGCAATATCACTAGCAAGACTGCGGGAAGTATTTTTGTGGAACATCTTAATACTCAATACACTCACTTAAAGAGTCTTTTTGGTCCGATTAAAAAACGCTTAAAATTCATTTAAAAACGTATTTTAGCTGATCAAAATATACTACAAAAATGTTTGCAATAAAATTCTACCATAGGCTTTTGACTACACCTTAGCCCAACACTTAAACTAAGCGCCAGTAATCACTAAAAATAAAAAGTTTATTTTTGGGTTAAAGTATTACTTTTTATACCCTCCACCATAGAATGGGGGGTATACTAATTTCGTCATTCTGTTTGTAACTACTCGAAATATTCGTCTGAGACCTCATAAAGTATATATATTCTTGATCGTCGTGACTTTTTATGTCGATCTAGCCATGTCCGTCAGTCTGTCTGTCGAAAGCACGCTAACTTTCGAAGGAGTAAAGCTAGCCGCTTGAAATTTTGCACAAAAACTTCTTCTTAGTGTAGGTCGGTTGGTATTTTAAATGGGCCATATCGGTCAATGTTTTGATATAGCTGCCACATAACCCGATCTTGGGTCTTGACTTCTTGAGCCTCTAGAGTGAGCAATTCTTATCCGATTGGAATGAAATTTTGCACGACGTGTTTTGTTATGATATCCAACAACTGTGCCAAGTATGGTTCAAATCGGTGTATAAGTTGATATAGCTGTCATATAAACCGATCTTGGGTCTTGACTTCTTGAGCATCTAGAGGGCGCAATTCTTATCCGATTTGAATGAATTTTTGCACGAAGTATTTTGTTATGATATCTAACAACTGTGGTTCAAATCGGTTCATAACCTGATATAGCTGTCATATAAACAGATCTGGGATCTTAACTTCTTGAGCCTCTAGTGTTCGCAATTATTATCCAATTTCCTGAAATTTTGTACGACGGATCATCTCATGACCATCAACATACGTGTTTATTATGGTCGGAATTGGTCTGTAGCCCGAAACAGCTCCCATATAAATCGATCGCTCTATTTTACTTCTTGAGCCCTCAGAAACGACAGATCTCGGAGATGGGTGGTGCTATTTAAGCGAAATTTTGTGTGCTTTCATATAGTACCCAAAAAATAAAAATTGGGGCCGCCCCACCCTAAAACCTACCAAAGATATATTTACACCAATCACGACAATATGGGACTCAAATGTAAGGTATTTAGGATAAGAAAACGTATCTGATATCCATTTGTCGAACCAAGTGCTTGGGGGCCACCCCAACCCCCAAAACACCCCTAAATCGGACATATTTACCGACCATGGCAATATGGGACTCAAATGAAAGGTATGTGCGAGTTAAATACGAATCTGATATCCAAATTTGGGACAAAGTTTCTGGGGTTCACCCCTTCCCCAAAACACCCCGCCAAACAGCACTTATTTACTGACCATGACAATATGGGGCTTAAATAAAAGGTATTTAAGTGTGGGACCAAGTGTTTGAGGGCCGCCCATCCCCTAGGTCTTTGAAAGGTCTTTGGAAGTAAAGCACGAGTCTGATATCAATGTTCGGGAAAAGTGTCCATGGGGGCACTCAACCCTTATAATACCACCCATATAGGAAGTATTTGCTGACCATATGATGCTTACATAGGAGGTATTTTAGAGTAGAACACGAATTTGATATACAATATATTTTCAAAGCCAAGTCACTGAACGGCCGCCCCATCCCCCAAAACCGAATATATTTGCCGACTATAGAAAGATGGAGCTCAAATGTATTTGGGAGTAAACCATGAATATGACATCAACATTCGGGTCCAACTGTCTAGGGGACGTCCCACTACCATAACGGCCCCCAAGTAGGATGTATTTGCTCACCGAGACAATTTGGATCTTCAAGATAGTGGAGCTCGTTATTCATAGTTTTTAGGGCCCATACCCCAAACCGGACATATTTGAGGCCAATGGCAATATAGGGTTCAAATATGTGAGAATAGAGCACGTTGCTGATATATTTTCAGGGCTTAGTGATTTGGGTACCACCCCGATCCCCAAAACACCCTTAAATCGGGCACATTTACCTACCATGTCAATGTAAGTCTTAAATGGAAGGAGTTTGGGGTAGAGCAAGAATTGGTACCCACTTTCGGGACCAATTTTCTACCCCTATCCGAAAATACCCCACAAACAGCAACTTTTTACTGACCATCGCAATTTGTGGCTCAATTAAAGGTATTTGGTAGTAGAATATGAATTTGATAACCAAATGTAGGACCAAGTATTTAAGGCATCATCCCTTCCCCAAAACACCCTCCAAAGGGTAAAAATTTTTCGACCATGCCAATATGTGGCTCAAATGAAAGGTATTTGAGATTAGAAAACGAATCTGATAACCAATTTTCGGACCATGTGTTTGGGGTACGCCTCATCCTGTGAACTCCCCTCAAAACCAATGGCAATATGGGGTTTAAATAAGTGGTATTTGAGAGAAGAGCACGATGCTGATATTTTTCATGGCCAAGTGTCTGGTGGACCACCTCATCCCCGAAAACGCCACTAAATCAAACATCCCAAGAATATCGGGCTGAAATAAAGTATTTTAAGAATGGGGTACACTTACATCCAAACTTAAATTCGTAGACCAATAAAGATCATATGGGATTCAGATAAAGGCTGTTACATAGTTAAACTGTTTGTCAAGCGATATACTATTTTCGTAGCATAGTATTTTACTAAAAGCTCATTAATTGTCGAAAATAAATATTCCAAGGAAAATTTTGTTCCATAGAAAGTAATGGAAGGCGCAGCGGAGCGGGCCCGGTCCAACTAGTATTACATAAAAATTAAAGAGTTTCGCTTTGTTGGTTTGTTTGTTCAGAGTAGGCTGAAAAACGGCAGTAAGATTTTCATGAAGTTTTTACAGACGTTAGAGTTTGGCTGCCAAAGAAATAGGGTTTTTTATTTTGTGATATCAGTGAGGGGTGTAGACCCTTCCATTAACTCCCATTTTCAAAAACACAAGGTCTCGGGTACATCGACTTAACATCCCTTATAGTAACCCGGAAACACAAAATTGGTATACATATAAAAATTATACCACAAATGTCAGGGAGCTCGCCCTACAACCAAAAATTGTCCAAATATACGAAACATTTATAAACATTTAGGGTTAAGTGCCAGGGGGCTGCCCCACCCTTAAGAGCACTACGTATACGTATCAAACACCTGCACAAAACCATTCATTGGTGACTATTTTTGCTGAACTAGTGACCGCTGAACCCATATGATTTTGTATTTCAAGACTACTGAAGAGCGAGCCACTGAAGATAGAGTAAAACCAACAAGTTGCTTTTTGGTAGATAATTTTAAAAGCAAACCCCATTCAAAAAACTCCCATTTGTATCTCAGATTCATCGCCGCTACAGTGAGATATGAGAAATTACTCGCTGCACACTGAATTATATGGAAGCGTGTCTGCCATTTTCAAAACAAGAACTGATCAGACAGTTTTTTTGCAAACTGCTTCTTTTCTCATATAAAAAAACCAACGCCTGTGTTTTTACACATGCTTTTTTAAATGAACCAATTTGCCTTCATACGAATTTCGTACTACGAAAACAGACGGCCAGAAAAATACTTTATCTGAAGCAAAATGTACCCGTATACATGCATTGTGCAACGTGCACTCACAGAAATCTGAATCACTCTCTCTTTTTACCCGAAGGGCTCTTATTTTGCATTCACTCATCTTGTTGTCTTGGTAACTTATTATAAGTTTTATTCAGTTCTCAATTGTCTCGTACTATGTTGTATTTGTATAGCCTACCCCACTACTGTGGAACAGGGTATTACAACTTTATGTATGGTGTTGGATTTGATTTTTCGACTTGTCCACAAAGTCCATTCAAATCGGTCCAGTTTTAGACAAAGCTGCCATATCTTTCTTTCATCCGATATTGCCTAAGGCTGTAGCAGCCACAACTTTAGTCCGATATTCACAAAATTTTGCACGAAGAGTTTGATTTATCGTTCCACATACATTCTTCATCTGATATACACTTTTTTGGCAATAGTTCATAATTCAGTTCTTGAAATTCTCTATGCTTGTCAATGCGTCTTGAAATCAGAAGTGAATGGTATTGTGCAGGTCTTTGATACTAATATAAATTATTTTCACATTTGGACCATGTCAAAAGGGAACCGCAAACACTTAAGGGTATTTTAATATTTGATGATTTGATTTGATTTGATTTTCTTTGAGACCAAGAGAAATGAAATTTCATCTGTCTTTCATGTTCAAACACTACAAAAGGACAGACATTTAAGCAAAATAAGTAGAAAATAACTTCTTGTTATTTTTTTCCCAGATTGATATTGAGGTTTTCACGATATGTATCATATATTCTGATTTTTATACCCACCATCGAAGGAGGGGGTATATTCATTTTGTCATTCCGTTTGCAACACATCGAAATATCCATTTCCGACCCTATAAAGTATATATATTCTTGATCAGCGTAAAAATCCAAGACGATCTAGACATGTCCGCCGTCTGTCTGTTGAAATCACGCTACAGTCTTTAAAAATAGAGATATTGAGCTGAAATTTTGCACAGATTCTTTGTTTTTTGTCCATAAGCAGGTTAAGTTCGAAGATGGGCTATATCGAACTATATCTTGATATAGCCCCCATAAAGACGGATCCGCAGATTTAAGGTCTTAGGCCCATAAAAGCCACCTTTATTATCCGATTTTGCTGAAATTTGGGACATTGAGCTATGTTAGGCCCTTCGACATCCTTTTTCAATTTGGCTCAGATCGGTCCAGAGTTGGACATAGCTGCAGTATAGACCCATCTCCCGATTTAAGATTTTGCGGCCATAAAAGGGTCATCTATTGTCCGATTTCAGCGAAATTTCGGACAGTGAGTTTTGTGAAGCCCTGCCACTTCATTTTTTAATTTGGCCCAGATCGGTTCAGATTTGAATATAGCCGCAATATGGACCGATTTCTCGATTTAAGGCCTTGGGGCCCATAAAAGGCGAATTTATTGTCCGATTTCGCCAAAATTTGGGACAGTGAGTTGTGTTCGGCCCTTCGACATTCTTCTTCAATTTGGCTTAGATCGGTCCAGATTTGGATATAGCTGCTATATAGACCGATCTCTCGGTTTAAGGTTTTTGGGCCATAAAAGGCGCATTTATTGTCCGATTTCGCCGAAATTTCGGACAGTGAGTTTTGTTTTAGGCTCTTCGACATTTTTCTGAAACTTGGGCCAAACCCGTCCATATTTGGATATAGCTGCCATAAAGACCGAAATCTCGATTTTAGGTCTTGGCCCCATAAAAGTCGCATTTATAATGCGATTTCACTGAAATTTGACACAGTGACTTATGCTAGGCTTTTCGACATCCTTGTCGTATATGGTTTAAATCGGTTTATTTTTATACCCTCCACCATAAGATGGGGGGTTTACTAAATTCGTCATTCTGTTTGTAACTTCTTGAACTATTCGTCTGAGACCTCATAAAGTATATATATTCTTGATCGACGCGACATTTTATGTCGATCTAGCCATGTCCTTCCGTCCGTCTGTCCGTCTATCCGTCCTTCCGTCTGTCCGTCCGTCCGTCTGTCGGTCCGTCCGTCTGTCCGTCGAAAGCACACTAACTTCCGAAGGAGTAAAGCTAGCCGCTTGAAATTTTGCACAAATACTTCTTATAAGTGTAGGTCGGTTGGTATTGTAAATGGGCCATATCGGTCCATGTTTTGATATAGCTGCTATATAAACCGATCTTGGGTCTTGACTACTTGAGCCTCTTGAGTGCGCAATTCTTATCCGATTGGAATAAAATTTTGCACGACGTGTTTTGTTATGATATCCAACAACTGTGCCAAGTATAGCTCAAATGGGTCCATAACCTGATATAGTTGCCATATCAACCGATCTTGGGTCTTAAATTCTTGAGCCTCTAGAGTGCGCAATTCTTATCCGATTGGAATAAAATTTTGCACGACGTATTTTATTATGATGTCCAATAAGTGTGCCAAGTATGGTTCAAATCGGTCCATAACCTGATATAGCTGCCATATAAACCGATCTTGGGTCTTGACTTCTTGAGCCTCTAGAGTGCGCAATTCTTATCCGATTGGATATAGCTGCCATATAAACCGATCTGGGATCTTGACTTGTTGAGCCTCTAGAGGTCGCAATTATTATCCGATTTGCCTGAAATTATGTACTACGGATCCTCTCATGACCATCAACATACGTGTTTATTATGATCTGAATTGGTCTATAGCCCGATACAGCTCCCATATAAATCGATCTCTCTATTTTTCTTCTTGAGCCACCAAAGGGCCCAATTCTTATTCGAATTGGCTGACATTTTGCACAGGTCTCCAACATGTAATAATATAATAATAGCAGAGCAAATCTTTTCTTATATCCTTTTCTGCCTGAGAGGAGATGCCGGGAGAAGAACTCGGCAAATGCGATCCATGGTGGAGGGTATGTAAGATTCGGCCCGGCCGAACTTAGCACGCTTTTACATGTTTTTATTGCATTTGCAATGTAACAATTTACCAAAATAACAAGTTCGTAAATCAAAACTAGTAAGCACGTGCTAAAGTCGGGCAAAGCCGACCATTTGGTTTCCAAGCCACATTGAGCACGCACCTTTTTTCAAAACCCAAAAAATGCCAATATTATTTTTTACTATGCAATTGGTGAAAATACTTCAATTTTTTATTGAAAATTGTAGTCACTACTTGATGCAAGAAATTATTCATCGCCGGCAACATTTTTTCATAAAGTCCGAGCTACATTTTGAACTGCTTGCCTTACCTATTTATTCGCCAATCCTAAGCTTTTAAGTCCATCAAAATGTGTTTGCTTCAGTATAATTTTAATTTTCTCTCAAACTAGTTTTTGATTTGAACAGGTTATTGTTTGAGTCGGTCCATCAAATTTAAGATTACTTTTATTTCCATTAAATTTTACGCATACAAACTGAAAACATTAAGGAACTATTGTTATTAAATATTTAAAAAAAAAAAATTCTGCTTAAATAATATCTCTTGAAGAAGCTGTCTGAAAAGATGTCCTGTAATGTAATTGCATCTGCTTATAATTTGCATCATTTCTTTTAAAGTCCTGAAGTTTCCCCAATTTATTGGAGATAAAATAAGATGTAAGAACCAAAAATCAAAACGGAAGTGTAGTATATATAAAAATGGCTCTCATAGGAAAAAGTGTGCTACTAATGGGATTTACCAAAAATCTTACTTATTTTCCTTATCTAGGGTTTTGAAATTTTTCGTAAACATTGAATTTGGCTCGTCAAATTTCATTACAGTTTTTAAGGAATTTACTTTTCACAAAATCTTTTCATTGTAGAAACATTTTTGGAAGAAAATCAAAAAGTAAATTTTGAACATTTAAAAAAAATTTGGCTGTGCTCAAAACTACGGTCAAATACTACAAAACCAACAAATTTCTACGAGAATCAACACTGCTAGCTATTGAATACAGGTTCCGATTCTTAATTACTATGAGATTCGTAAAGAAAACGAAATGGTTTCATTTTTAATAATTATTTCAAAATGTACATTAATCTGGTTAATAATTTCGGCGTTTTAAAATTGTGATTTCGTGTCCTTAATTTTTCATTTCATTGCTTATGAAATTTAAATAATTTATAAAAAAATATTACTAATTATCCTTTGGACACCCTACTAATTATTACTCGTAACTAAAGTATATCAGAATGGGTTAGGTTTGTTTGATATTGATATTAATCCGACCCATGCCACTGTGGCCACTAAAAAATTGTCCAACGTCTTATCATCTTACCCACATGCCATCACTTGCCGCACCGATTTTACATAAGTGAGCTCGTAGTCCTATGTGTTCCCTTATGATACCGAAAGCAATAATGACCTCTTTCTTACATATTTTCAGTAAAAGCCTCGTCTTCCCACGATCCGGATCTCCCTTTAGGAGATCGTTAGGTTAGTCCAGCAACCAAGTGATAAGAACGGTGCCATCCTCAGATAAGGCGTTATCTCCTTCTTACCCTCCAAGACAGTTCGTGACATTGCCATCATGGTAGTTATTGGCCTGGTGGCCAGTATACGCATTCCATGTTCGCCGGATCTCCGCTTGCTTGACCGTATAACAGATCTCTGTACCCGGATTCTCAAGGTAGACCCACAGGCCTTCTCTGTCCTCTAGCTTTGATCTACCTGTGCAGCAATACCAGAGTTCCGTCAATCCAAGTCTGTTCCGTTGGCAGCACTCGACTTCAAGTGTCATCTAAGGTATCCGATTGGAAACCTCTTTGATTCCTTCCAGATTTCCTATCGTCGCCCCGATTATACCGCGATGGTATAACCTGCTACTATCCTCTTTCTATTCTCTCATCGCCTGAAGTCTCATAGGCGCAGTGGCTGTCTCACGCTTAATCTGTATGTTTATGGGTTGGATATCTAGAATAATCTCCAGTGCCCTAATGAGCGTGGCCCACATTGCTCCGCCTATGCCAAGACAAGAATATTTGACCTTGCCAGGTATCGAAATCGTTGAATTCTGAAAACATGGCCCGTCAAATTAGTCCACTTTCGTCTTCATTCAGTCTTCTCTGGGTTACACTACATAACTGACTCGGATCGTTAGCCTTTAGAAGTATTGTAACATCAAAATCCTCCTCAGTCAGCATCAGTCAGGTGGTCACCCATAGGAGTGGCGATAAAATGCCCCCTGTTGCGTGCGCTGTGCCATCTATTCCCTTAGTATAATTTCCACCTAATGATTTTCTCATGATTTCTGATTTAGTGGTGTTTTTGGGGGAGAGATCGCCCCCCATTCACTTGGCCCTGAAAAAATATCAGCATCGTGCACTACTTTCAAACAAACGCATGGCCCCAAAATAGGTTATCAAATTCGTTTTCTAATCTTAAATACCTTTCATTTGAGCCACATATTGGCATGGTTGAAAATTTTTTACCCTTTGGAAGGTGTTTTGTGGAAGGGGTGATGCCCTAAATGCCGAACAGTATAAAATTTCATAAGCTTACCCGTATCCATTCTTAAATGGCAGACTTATTCCCACTGTGCGACGATACATTGACTGAAATCTCCAAAAAAATTGTTGTAGCTCCAATATCTCATAAACCGTTATAGATATTCGAGACAAGAGGCATGTTTGCAGGATTTCACGAGCTCTATCTTTTGTAAAAAGAATCGTCATTATCGCCCTATAAATGCATGCCAACATAAACGCCCCATGTCAGCCCCTGGACCTACTAGGTTCCCCAAATTTGTAAGTCAAAACTATTGTGACATTAGCATACACAGTTGCTTCCGGCATGCATGATTTTTCCGATGTCCCACTAAAATGCGATTGTTTAAAGATCCAAAATGTGCTTCTTGTTTAACATCAAAAATGAAACATTATCAGCACAAATTTTATTTGCTTTTTCATGCAAGTAAAGTTTTCAATTAAAACACAGTTTTCGGCGCTTAATGCCCCATAAAATAAATGATTTTTTTATTATTTTGTTTTTATTTGCAGTGTGTAATTAAAAACAAGTAAAAGCGTGCTAAGTTCGGCCGGGCCGAATCTTATATACCCTCCACCATGGATCGCATTTGTCGAGTTCTTTTCCCGGCATCTCTTCTTAGGCAAAAAAAGGATATAAGAAAAGATTTGCTCTGCTATTAGAGCGGTATCAAGATATTGTCCGGTTTGGACCACAATTAAATTATATGTTGGAGACCTGTGTAAAATGTCAGCCAATTCGAATAAGAATTGCGCCCTTTGTGGGCTCAAGAAGTAAAATAGAGAGATCAATTTATGTGGGAGCTGTATCGGGCTATATACCGATTCAGACCATAATAAACACGTATGTTAATGGTCATGATAGAATCCGTCGTACAAAATTTCAGGCAAATCGGATAATAATTGCGACCTCTAGAGGCTCAAGAAGTCAAGATCCCAGATCGGTTTATATGGCAGCTATATCAGGTTATGAACCGATTTGAACCATATTTGGCACAGTTGTTGGATATCATAACAAAATACTACGTGCCAAAATTCATTCAAATTGGATAAGAATTGCGCTCTCTAGAGGCTCAAGAAGTCAAGACCCAAGATCGGTTTATATGACAGCTATATAATGTTATGGACCGATTTGAACCATACTTGGCACAGTTGTTGGATATCGTAACAAAACACGCGCAACAAAACACGCGTCGTGCAAAATTTCATTCCAATCGGATAAGAATTGCGCACTCTAGAGGCTCAAGAAGTCAAGACCCAAGATCGGTTTATATGGCAGCTATATCAGGTTATGGACCGATTTGAACCATACTTGGCACAGTTGTTGGGTATAATAACAAAATAGATCGTGCAAAATTTCATTCCAATCGGATAAGAATTGCGCCCTCTAGAGGCTCAAGAAGTCAAGACCCAAGATCGGTTTATATGGCAGCTATATCAGGTTATAAACCGATTTGAACTATACTTAGCACAGTTGTTGGATGTCATAACAAAACACGTCGTGCCAAATTTCATCCCAATCGGATAAGAATTGCGCACTCTAGAGGCTCAAGAAGACAAGACCCAAGATCGGGTCTTGTCAATAACATACAAAGCTCAGTCTCAGATGTCGTTTTATTGTAATTAAATAAAAAAATAAATGAAATAAAATAAAAGTAATTAAATTTGAATTCAGTCTCAAAATCTTTTAAGAATACTGCCTTAAAAAGTATAAAACAACAACAAAAGATAAAACACAACACGCGCGATAACCTTTTGCCCGAATTCGCAAATTCAACTGAAGATATTAAACTCTTTAAAGCATGCCGATAAAGATCGGGTAAATTTCTAGCTTTCGTAAAGAACGAATTGTTTTACTTGATCTTCGTTCAAAGACCTCAAAGCACTATTAGCATGCACAACCGCTGATCAGAAGCAATGTGGATGCAAAACAAATTCGTCTTTACCATACTTTGAAACCATGTTTCATGCATACCCTATGTTATAGATTACAGCACAAAAGTATGTTAAAACCATATTTTTTTGTAAATTTTTTGAAGAATATTACTTTACATTATATTATAGTTTCATACATACTTTTTGAGCCTTCAAAATGCGAATTAGTATGCTAGAATATTTTCTTATTGCTTCCAAGACAGGAACAATTTTTTGCTGGGTATCTTCACATTCATTATGTTAAGTTTCAAATGTTATAGAATTATTCCTATCTGAAAATTGTGTACTTTTTTTGAAAATCGAAAATTGGTCTACTTGTAACGGTCATATCTCCTAGACTAAAAATCTGTCTTTTCTACACGTACCACTTTTGAAATCTTTGTTTGTCTCTCTTTCGAGACGAGGTAAATGATGGGAGATTGCAAATGGAAAAGAAAAGCCAAAGATAGCAACACACACCAACCACTATGGGACCCATTTCATCTTTGGTCAGAAGACTTTTCAACCATATTAGGTGTGATGGCTTCAAGGGCCGTGCATTGGTTAATTGTATTTGAATCGTACAAATTGCGAAAATGCATCTATGATACAATCACCACATTAACCACGCTCGACAACCCTGTCAATAAGCTATACTTTTTCCCAATGCATGTGTTTTTGTGAAATGCCAGACATTTTTTCTGTGGCAATTACACTACTTCGGAGGTACATATGATTCTGTGCATGTGTTGGAAATTGTTTGCAAATTTTATATAACATAGTTTCTTTCGAAATTTTGAAGGTCCACATGAAAATTTGGATTTTTGCCACCTCTTTCCTCTGTGTGCCACAGTGTGACGATAAGACCATCACCAGAAGCCCATTTACTTAAGGCTAGTATTGGCAAAGATTTTAATATTGGAACATCAGGATTTTTCACAAATTCAAGTATGATTGTATATATGATGAATATTACCAAGAATATTTTCCTATTTTAGCTTTATAAGTTTATGGAATGTGGCAAGTTAGAGCAGGTGTTAGATTATATAAAAAATTTTTGTTGGATGTAAGGTCATTAAATTAAAATTCCGTCAGGTAGACAATTAACAGAGACAAACGTATTGCCATTTGTATTCCTTCTTTGAATTTATTTTCGATTGCAGGTGGTAAGACTACTAATTAAGATTTTTTAAATTTTTCTTTCTTTTTCAGAACAAGACCAAGAATCTGTATTCACACGAAGCAAAGCTCATTAACAAATCGCAACGGGAATTGGCCGATGGTAGTGAAAAGGACACATTAACTAAATTGCGTTTATTGTGCTTCAGTCGTGGTGCTACCGGCATCTCAGGCCTTGGCAGGTATGTGTCCTGGGCTCGTCATTAAATTGAGATAAATTTTTAATACTTTATCATTTTATTACGTGTGCTCTGTTCCTGAATAATTATTATGACAAAAGAGCCTTTCGCAATATGGACGATGATGGCAGTAAGGCATTAAATGAAGATGAATTCGTCAAAGGTATACGTGATTTCGGCTTGGACTTGGGTGATGAGGAGATGCAGGAGTTGTTTCATCAGTAAGTTACATTACATTACAACGCCTGTTAAGGCCAAGAATGAAATGAATGACATTAATTCTGCGTTTTGACGATAATACAGGTTTGACGACGATGGCAGCGGGTCCATAAATATGACAGAGTTCCTGCTCAAGCTAAGGGTGAGTTTAGTCTAGGTGTGCGGTCGTTTGTGTCCACCATGTCGCGAACTGCAAGGATAATTCCTTTGATCACATTTCTTTTCTTTTCGTCTCCTTGATATTCTTTTCAAAAATATTTGGCATTTGGAGTAGCCATCCATGCCGCAGTGCCGTCTAGACATCATTGATCAAGCCTTTGATAAAATGGATGCAGATGATGATGGAGTCATTACAGTGAACGACTTGAAAAATGTTTACTCTGTGAAGGAGAATCCCAAGTATCAAACTGGCGAAATATCTGAGGATGAATTACTCACAGAGTACTTGAACAATTTCGAAGGAGGACGCGGCAATAACGATGGCATCGTGAGTAAATTTATTTTTGTTGTTAATGAATAAAAGTGCAATGTACAGTGGACCATGAACAAATTGGAACTTACTCAAATATGAGCAAAGAATTGAGTGATAGTTTGACCTCAGCAGACATAGGGTGGCATATAAAAATAACATTTTCAAGGTTAAGACGACAAAAACCAAGTTTCTAAACCGTATTTGTTAAAATTATGTGAATATTTTCAAAAAGACTCATAAAAGAAATTCATTTGATGTTTAATAAGTAAAAGCGTGCTGAATTCGGCCGGGACGAATACTACATACCCTCCACCATGGATCGCATTTGACGAGTTCTTTTCCCGGTATTTCTTTTTAGGCAAACATATGATAAAGAAAAGAATTCCTATGATATTGGAGCTATAATATCAAATTATCGTCCGATCGGACCATAATTAAACTGAATGTTGGAGACCATAGTAGAAGTCGCTCTGTAAAATTTCAGCCAATTCGAATAAAATTTAAGGGGCCCACGAAGTAAAATAGGGAGATCGGTTTATATGGGAGCTGTATCAGGCTATAGACCGATTCATTCCGTAATTGACACATATGTTGAAGTTCATGAGAGATCGGATAATAATTGCGACCTCTAGATGCTCAAGAAGTCAAGATCCCAGATCGGTTTATATGGCAGCTATATCTAGTTATGAACCAATTAAAAGCATATTTGGCACAGTTGTTGTAAATCAAATCAAATAAGAATTTCTCTCTCTAGTGGCTCTAAAGGTCAAGAAATCTATAATATTTGTCTTTATAAGTCTCTTGAGGGCGCAGTTATACTCAATTTGCCTGACATTTTGGAGGTGACGTTTTTCTATGACTTGTACGGCATGACAAGTGCAGTCCATATCGGTCAATAACCTGATATAACTCCTGTATATTTGAAAAAGTAATGCAAACAATTTGACAAATGCACATCAGCAAATTAAATTTTAGTTCAACACTAACTAACAGTTCTTAAAATATATTTACTTCTGAGCATGTTATTGTGAAGTCAAGAAATAAAAATTGTAAACGTTTAAGTTACATATATTGAATTAAAAATGAAAATTCGAAATTTCTTTGACTAGTTTATTCAGTAATTAGATTTAGAAGAGGTATCATCGACCATAATATGCTTCTACCAATGTTTGGTAAAGTGCTTGCTTTTTCCAAAGAAATAAGTTTAAGTAAAATTACTAACACCACCTGAGTTTTTAATTATATCATATATACTTATAAAAAATTGGTTTTATTTTTACAAAGTTTATTTTCTAAACCATTACGAATTTTTAATTAAACTTGAGTAAAGAGTATGAACTAACGTATACCATGTAATCAACTCATATTTACGATAAGCATTTTTCTGAATGTACTCAACCGATTTGCATGGTTTAGGATTATGGAGAAAGGGCTTGACGAGGTCCAAAAAAAAAAACATTGCTATACCATCGTGTACCATTAACGAGGTATGGATTGTTTAATTTTAAAATATCAACATTTTGCCTTAGTTTTTTTCGGAGTTTTTTCTATCAACTTAGTCAATTTTTTAGCTTTGTATTTCAAATTTTACACAAATTGTGCCAGTATATGTGTGTACAAAAATAAGAGTCGTGTCAATATGTTTAGCGGCTTAAAAAAGGCGTCATTTTCAATATGAAAATTATTTGTTGTCAAAAATTTTCTAAAGCATCATCTCATCACATGCTCTACACGTGCCATCACTTGACGCATCGATTTTGCATAAGTGACCTCGAAGTCCTATGTGTCCTATTATGATACCAAGAGCTATACTCACCCTCTGCTTGCTTACTTTCAGCAATAGCCTCGTCTTTCCACAATCTGGATTTCCATATAAGATTTTCGCCGTCCTGCCGTTTGTTTCGCATTCGTAGTCCACGCCCTTAACTCGAACTGCGGCGACCCGAAAGGCTTCAGGTTAACCAAGTTTATTAATGGCAGTCTCTAATCTTCACGGCCAAATTGTCAGCTATCATTCTTCTTTTCTCCGCTTTGTCCCGGCACCCAAACGATGAGAATCGTGCCATCATCAAAGTATGCGTTTGTCATCTTCTTACACTAACAACCAGTTGTCATCTTGGTTGTTATTGTCCTGATGGCCATTTTGCTGTCATACACAGCTAGTAAAATTGATATTTACACTCGACGTCTGCGTTAACACCACACCACCTCACGCATTCGCCCGGATCTCCGCCTGCAGTACCGTATTATGGTCAGGCAGTCGAAAACAAATCTTAGTCCCTGGGTTCTCATTGTTGACTCCCAGGCCCACCCTACGCTCTAGCTTTGATGCATCTGTGTGGTATGACCTTCCATATGGCAATTCCAGAGTTCCGTCAATACAAAACTGTGTCGCTGGTAGCACTGCCTTGCACTCGACTTGAAGCGACGTCTCAGGTATCCGATCGGAACTTCTTCCATTTTTTCCAGGTTTCCAATCATCGCCTCCATTACACATCGATGGTATGACCTGCTTCTCTATCTATTCTCCCGTAGTGGCTGCCCCACACTTTATATATATGTCTATGGGTCGGATATCTGAATCTGTTGTATTATCCTTACCTTTCACTTTTTCTCCATCGCTGTCCACCAAACTACTGAGACGTAAGTAAGTATTGGTCTAGTAACTCTCTTGTACAACCAATGGACTGTTCTCGGATTCATGCCCCATTTCGTGACTACGGCCAAGCTACATAGTGCCCATCTGTGAGGCTTCTCAGTACGTTCTTGAATGTGACACTTCCTGTTCAAGAAGTACTTGACATTGTTAGATATCGAAATCGTTTTTTTGAGAAAACATATGGTATTTTCGAGAACCTTTCGCCTCTTCTGCATAGATGGTTCAAATCCTTACCTCTTAGAAGTATTATAACATTATCTGGGTTCAAATCCCTCCTCAGTCAGCATCCGTTAAAGATTATTTATGCTGGCCACCCATGGTCACCCTATGCCACTTTCTCCCTTGCTTGCGTCATGGAACCCTCAACTTATCCATTTTTTCCTTAGCATATGGTTTAAGGACCGGGTCCAACCGATACTGGTCTAAAGATTGGAACAGTGCGTCCGTCCGCAATTTGTTAAAAGCCCCCTCGATGTCAATGCATACGTCTTATCATCGAAGGATTCTTCTATTTTATGCACAACCTCGTGCAGGACAGTCTCCACCGACCTTCATGGGGCCCAAAATCTATCAACCTGTTCCTTGGCATATGGTTTATACAGTCTCTCCAGGTCTACCCGGTACTGGTCTAACGATTGGATCAGTATGTCGGTCGGTGTTAAACGCCGCCTCGATGTCAATGCATATCGTCAATGTGTACGTCTTCGCATTGAAGGATTCTTCTATTTTATGCACAATCTCGTGCAGGGCAGTCTCCACTGAACTTCCCTTGTAATAGGCGTGTATTTTGTATCTGACCAGTTCGCTGACTATTCTACTCTGTATCATGGTATCCACTATATGTTCAATGGTTTTGAGAAGAAAGGACGTAAGGCTTATTGTTGTGTAACCCTTTGGTGTTGCATTACTTGCCTTGCCGGGTTTGGGTATAAATAACACCCATGCTTCTTGCCAGGCTTTCGATGTATATGCAAGTGCCAGGCATGCTGTGAAAATAGTGCCCAGTTGGGGCGCCAGATAGTCTGCCTCCTTTTGTAGTAACGCCGGAAATATTCCATCAGGCCCGGGTGGCTTAAATGGTTTGAAGCTCCTCAAGGCTTCCTTGACCATAAATTCCGTATAATAAGCCTTCGATCAACCAAATTATTCCAAGATTCCAGTGTGTCCGTGAATCCCGTCGTATCCTGTGGAAAATGCGTTTTTATTAAAAGCCTCAATATATCCTACGCTGTCTCTGCTCTTACTCCCATGTCAGTTTGGACAAGGGTTTTGAGAGCAACTTTTTTATCTATTTTCGTAAGACTCCACTAGTTCAATTGTACGTTGGCCTTATTGTCAATGTCTCCTATGTTTGGACAATCTAAATTATCTTGCCCAAATTTTCTTCTGAGTAGTCTTCCGAATTTTCTCTAGTTCGTTTTCAACTTATTACAAAGGCTTCTTTCTTTCTGTTCAGAGAAGGAGTGTTGTATGTAAGCCCTCCATGCCTGAAACTAATTGATTAGATTTTCCGAACAAATTGTCGCATCTAAAACCTCCTCCTCCTCCTAATCCTATTAACAAAGGTAGCGGTGCTATCAATTTTAAGTTGTATTAGGTCGTTAGTATTCAAGAATTCTGCCAGAGCGTGCCCCGCTTATTAATGTTGGTACTACCTTTCCTACCAGACGTTGCAGCTCCAACGTGGGTAACGGTGTCGGAGAGTCGAAAGGCAGATAAAGTGATGTAAGATATGCTCCACCGTCTCCCTGTCTCATCACTGTTGCAACCCACGTAAGCAAATCTGGGGAAAATATATAATTTAAATAATTATGACAGTTTTGCAATTGCAAATTTTGCCCATAAACATTCCACTCAGGAACAGGGGCAATCTTCTCACATATCAATGAGTGCAGTACGTTTCAAGTTTTAAGCTCAATGATAAGGGGACCTCCTTTTTATAGCCGAGTCCGAACGGCGTGCCGCAGTGCGACACCTCTTTGGAGAGAAGTTTACATGGCATAGTACCTCACAAATGTTGCCAGCATTAAGAGGGGAAAACCACCACTGAAAATTTTTTCTGATGGTCACGCCAGGATTCGAATCCAGGCGTTCAGCGTCATAGGCGGACATGCTAACCTCTGCGCTACGGTGGCCTCCAATTATGACAGTTTTAGCAAAGAATAATTCCGGAACTACTACAATATGAATTTTGCTCTTGCTGATTTTCTTCATTAGGGCGTGTGCTGGCTCGCTCCATTGAACATTTATCTTTGTGACCTCAATCAATGGCCCTCCAGTAAATGGGCTCCTAGATAGTGGGTGATGGAATCATCTTCAAATTGATTTTTATATTTAAGATTTCAGGGCCCTAAAAGTCCCAGGGGCCCATTGATGGGCTTTCAAACTTGGTCACCTCGACCCACAAAATTTTGTTCGGGTTATCAAAAGCGAATTTATGGCCCGATTTTCAAAAATTTTGTTTGCTGGAAAGTGCTTAAAAAGCCCTGCGGAATAGCTTTTACATTGTCCGAGCAATTTGACTAACAAATTTCTTTTTGAAATTTTCGCAGAGGCTTATTATGATGCTTGAGAAAGCATTTCTAAACAGCTAATTTACTGTAGAAAGCTATTACAATTTACTATGATTTACTATGTTATCATATGGGCTAAAATCGATGCACAAAGGTGTCTCGAAATTATAACTGTGTACCAAGGGATGCAGTTTGTTCATTACTTATATGTTTGCAATACAAAATACACCAACAAATACACTTTTGTGAAAAATAAAATTCAAATTAAAAATAACATAAAGCCTAAACTATTAAAGATTTCGTTCTAATTTTTTTTAAAAAATTGAGTACAAATTTTGACCACATTTTTTGATGAAAACACACAAAATCCATACACTGGGGAAAGATGTTTGCAAAATTGGCATTTTTTAATAAAATGTCCGTGGAAACCTCAGTCCTTGGATGGCGCAAAAAGTTTTTGCATGCAATTAGTCATTACTTGAGGCAATGAAAATATGTCATAAATTTGGGGGTCTCAGCTTTGAGTTTTGAGAAATGGAAGGGTCTTCCCAGTTTTTGTACCCTCCACCGTAGGATGGGGGTTTACTACTTTCGTCATTCTGTTAGTAACTACTCGAAATATTCGTCTGTGACCCCATAAAGTATATATATTCTTGATCGTCGCGACATTTTATGTCGATCTAGCCACATCCGTCCGTCTGTCTGTCGGAAGGAGTAAAGAAGCAGTTTGAAATTTTGCACAAATTTTTCTTATTAGTGTAGGTCCTTTGGTATTGTAAATGAGCCATATCGGTCCATGTTTTGATATAGCTGCCATATAAACTGATCTCGGGTCTTGACTTCTTGAGCCTCTAGGGTGCGCAATTCTAACCCAATTGGAATGAGATTTCGCACGACGTGTTTTGTTATGATGTCCAACAACTGTGCCAAGTATGGTTCAAATCGGTTCATAACCTGATATAGCTGTCATATAAACAGATCTGGGGACTTGATTTCTTGAGCTTTTAGATGGCGCAATTCTCGTCCGATTTGGCTGAAATTTTGCATGACGTATTTTATTCTTACTTTCAACAAATGTGTCAAATAAGGTTCAAATCGGTCCATAACCTGATATAGCTGCATACAAACCGATCTGGGATCTTGACTTCTTGAGCCTCTAGAGATCGCTATTATAATCCGATTTGCCTGAAATTTTGTACGACGGATCCTCTCATGACCATCAATATACGTGTTTATTATGGTCTGAATCGGTCTATAGCCTGATACAGCTCCCATATAAATCGATCTCTTTATTTTACTTCTTGAGCCCCCAAAGGGCGCAATTCTTATTCGAATTGGCTGACATTTTACACAGGTCTCCAACATACAATTAAATTGTGGTCCATGACGAACCATATCGTGATATTGCCCTAATAGCAGAGCAAATCTTTTCTTTTATCCTTTTTTTGCCTAAGAAGAGATGCCGGGAAAAGAACTCGACAAATGCGATCCATGGTGGAGGGTATATAAGATACGGCCCGGCCGAACTTGGCTCGCTTTTACTTGTTTTGCCTAAGAAGGGATGCCGGGAAAAAAACTCGACAAACGCGATCCATGGTGGAGGGTATATAAGATTCGGCCCGGCCGAACTCCATCATATGATGGGGGTAAATTAATTTCGTCTTTCTGTTTGTAGCACCTCGAAATATGCGTCTGAGTCCCCATAAAGTATATATATTCTTGATCGTAATATCATTTTCAGTGGATCTAGCCATATCCGTTCGTCTGTCGGTCGAAAGCACGCTAACTTTCGAAGCAGTTAAGCTAGCCGCTTGAAATTTTGCACAAATACTTCTATTAGTGTAGGTAGGTTGGTATTGCAAATGGGCCATCTCGGTCCACGTTTTGATATGGCTGCCATATAAACCGATCTTGGGTATTGACTTCTTGAGCCTCTAGAGTGCGCAATTCTTATTCGATTGGAATAAAATTTGGCACAACGTGTTTTGTTATGATATCCAACAACTGTGCAAAGTATGGTTGAAATCGGTCCATAACCTGATATAGCTGTCATATAAACCGATCTTGGGGTTTGACTTCTTGAGCATCTAGGGTGCGCAATTCTTACCCGACTGGAATGAAATTTTGCACTACGTAATTTGTTATCATATCCAACAAATGTGCCAAGTATGGTTCAAATCGGTCTATAACCTGATATAGCTGTCATATAAACAGATCTGGGGACTTGATTTCTTGATCTTCTAGAGGGAGCAATTCCTATCCGAATTGGCTGAAATTTTGCATGACGTATTTTATTCTTACTTTCAACAACTGTGTCAAATAAGGTTCAAATCGGTTCATAACCTGATATAGCTGCCATATAAACCAATCTGGGATCTTGATTTCATGAGCCTCTAGATGTCGCAATTATTATCCGATTTGCCTGAAATTTTGTACGACGGATTCTCTCATGACCACCAACATACGTGTTTATTATGGTCTGAATCGATCTATAGCCCGATACAGCTCCCATATAAATCAATCTCTCTTTTTTACTTTTTGAGTTGGCTGACATTTTACGCAGGTCTCCAACATATAATTTGATTGTGGTCCAAACCGAACCATATCTTGATATCGCTCTAATAGCAGAGCAAATCTTTTCTCATATCCTTTTTTGTCTAAATCTCTTCTTAGGAAAGAAAAAAACTCGACAAACCCGGGAAAAGAACTCGACAAATGCGATCCAAGTTGGAGGGTATATAAGATTCGGCCCCGCCAGAACTTAGGACGCTTTTATATGTTATACCTAATTTTTATACCGTCCACCATTGGATGGGGGTTTACTAATTTCGTCATTCTGTTTGGCAAGTATAGTTGAAATCGGTCCATAACCTGATATAGCTGTCATATAAACCTATCTGGGGTCTTTACTTCTTGAGCCGCTAGAGGGTACAATTTTTATCCGTTTGGCTGAAATTTTGCATGAGGTGTTTAATTATGACTCCCAACAACTGTGCCGAATATGATTGAAATCGGTTGACTTCTTGAGCGTATAGAGTGCGCAATTCCTATCCGATTTGGCTGAAATTTTGCACGACGTGTTTTGTTATGACTTCCAATAACTGTGTTAAGAATAGATAAATTCGGTCCATAACCTGATATAGTTGCCATATAAACCGATCTTGGGTCTTAACTTCTTGAGCTTCTAGAGTGCGCAATTCTTATCCGGTTTGAATGAAATTTTGCACGTAGTATTTTGTTACGATATCCAACAACTGTGCCACGTATCGTTCAAATCGGTTCATAACCTGCCATATAAACCGATCTTGGGTCTTGACTTCTTGAGCTTCTAGAGGGCACAATTCCTATCCGATATGGCTGAAATTTTGCATGACGGATTTTATTCTTACTTTTAACAACTGTGTCAAATAAGGTTCAAATCGGTTCATAACCTGATATAGCCGCCATATAAAACGATCTGGGATCTTGACTTCTTGAGTTTCTAGAGGTCGCAATTATTATCCAATTTGCCGATTTTGTACTACGGACCCTCTCATGACCATCAACATACGTGTTTATTATGGTCTGGATCGGTCTACAGCCTGACACAGCTCCCATATAAATCGATCTCTCTATTTCACTTCTTGAGCTCCCAAAGGGCGCAATTCTTATTCGAATTGGCTGACATTTTACACAGGTCTCCAACATATAATTCAATTGTGGTCCAAACCGGACCATATCTTGATATCGCTCTAATAGCAGAGCAAATATTTTTTTATATCCTGTTTTACATTTTAAAATAATTATTTCAAATGTCTTAGGATCGAAATCTATCAGTCAATAGCAAGCAGCGTTGATTCTGGTAGAAATTTATTATTTCTGTAGGCTTTGACCGCAGATTACGACACAGTGAAACATTTTTTAAAAAATTTTAAGATTTACATTTTGAATTACTGATTTTCTTCAAAGAAAATCCTTTTACAATGGAAAGAACTTAACACCCACCTTAGGTTAGGTTAGGTTAGGATGAAAAGAGGGTGCATATATTAATCCATCCATGCCACTATGGACATACACCTAAGCCAGTAATCGGCTTGTTGTGCCCACCTTAAGAAAGGAAATGTGTTAAAATAATATTAGTCAGCAGATTCCTACACTTGCGGTTCCTGCTAGGTCATTTGTCATTACATATTATTTATTAATTTTATTTACGGGGTAAAAATTAGTGGGTTTGAAATTCTTTTCTACCGTACATCTTTACCATCAAAAATGTCATAAAAATTGTTAAAAAAAAATTTTTTTTTTTTTTGGAAATATGTAGCAATTATTTTTTCAGACATATGCAAAGACAACCACATTTTGAAGCTTTTGAATGATTAGGACCGCCCTATAAATAGTGTGCTGCCAAGCAGTACAAAATTCAGCTCTGACTTTAACCAAATGTTACCACCCATGGGCCTGATCCTTCACCCGGTAGCGACCACAAGTTACAAAAAAAAAAAGTTTAAGGTATCTTTTCCGATTTCATAGTAAAAGGAGAATTTTGGCAATTTTCGATTTTGAAAAAATTTGGCGCACCCCCAAATAAAATTCTTGCTACGTCGCTGATGGGATCTATATCCAAATCTGAACCGATTTTTTCGTATTTCAATAGCCTTTGTCTCTAGGCCAAAACAGACTCCCGTGCCAAATTTGAAGACGATAGAATGAAAATTGCGCACTGTGCTATGTACGCAAAATAACATGGACAGACAGACGGATGGACGGACAGAGAGACATTGCAAAATTGAATCAGGAAATGACTCTGAATCAATCGGTATACTTATCAATAGATCGGTCTGGCTTTCTTCCTTCTGAGTGTTACAAACAAAAGCACTAAATTATAATACCCTGTACCACAGTAGTGGCATGGGGTATAAAAATCGGTCTATAACCTGATAGAGCTACTTTATAAACCCATCTCCCAAATTGATTTCTTGAGCCAATAAGACTTTTAGATTTTTTGTCCTATTTGTAATTTTGCACGTACATAGTATTATTTATCACATCCAGTATCCATGATAAGTATTGCCTAAATCAGTTTTTAATTTGCTATACATAGCTCACATATAACCCGATCTCACGATCATTCCTCTAAGACCCTAAAAGCTTTAATTATTGTCTAGTTTGGCAAAAATCGGTACGTAATGTAAAATTAGGCCACCGTGGCGCAGAAGTTGACATGTCCGTTCTAATCCCGCCGTAAACATCCAAAAATTTTCAGCGGTGATTATCCCCTTACTAATGTTAGCAGCAATTGTGATGTATATCGCCATGTTAAAAACTTCTATACCAAGTGACGTCGTAATGCGGCACACCGTTCGGACTTGGCATAAAAAAGGAGCCCCTTATCATTGAGCTCATGCTTTATTCGATCTGCACTCATTGAGATCAGAGAAGTATCCCCTGTTCCTTAACCTTCGCCTTACCAATACCCATCCGGGTGACCATTTCGGTTTTATTATTCATATATCTTAGTCAATTTTAGTCCAATTTTGATGTGGTTTGGACTCACTGAACATATATTTGAAATATAATAAAAAAATTATAATTTTCGCTTCTAACATTAACATTTTTATATTTTTTGAAAATCTCTACGTGGATTACCAATACCCACCCGGGTGACCACTTAAGAATTCAATGAAGTAAATGCTTTTAGACAAGGTTTAATTTCATATTATACATACTTTTTTTACATAGCTATGGTGTTAACTATCTTTTTGCGGAATTTCGCAATTGGTTTAAATAAGTTTATGTATAAATATTGCCTAATTTTTACACTCATAGAAAAATGTTTGCTGAAAATAGCAAACACTGTCTGCTGAATATTAGTAGTTAATTTTACTGCTATTACAGCAGTTGTACTGCAATTTCAGAGTAGCAGGCTCGCTGCTGTAAAGTCTGTTGTTTGCTGAAACTTGTTGCTGCTTAATTATGAAGGGGATGTTAGAAGCAAAAACAGAACACATATGTTAATGTCTCAGTGGATGTTTTTAATCATCACTGCACAAAATTAGGCATGGATTGTTCTGCTACCGATTTTAACATATCTTCAAATTAAGATATTGCTCCCATATATATGTATCGCCCGATTTGCACTTAAATAGCCGTAGAAACTACAATATTAAACCGATCTACACAAAATTTGGCAATGATGTTTTATTACTGATCTTAACATATCTGCAAGATTCCATCAAAATCGGTTCAGATTTAGATATAGCTTCGATATATATGTATCGGCCGATTTGCACTGAAATAGCAGTAGTAACTACAATTTTCAACCGATCTGCACAAAATTTGGCACTGGTTGTTTAATTACCGACCTTAACACATCTGCAAGATTTCATTGATATCCGTTCAGATTTGGTTATAGCTCCTATATATATTTTTATAGCCACCACCGAAGGATGGGGGTATATTCATTTTGTCGTTCCATTTGCAACACATCGAAATATCCATTTTCGACCCTACAAAATATATATATTCTGGATCAGCGTAAAAATCTGAGTTATGTTAGGTCCTTCGACATCCGCTATCAATTCAGATCGGTCCAGATTTGGATATAGCTGCCATATAGACCGATCCTTCAATTTATGGTCTTACTCCCATAAAAGCCACACTTATTTTCCGATTTTGCTGAAATTTGGGACAGTGAGTTACGTTATGCTCTTCGACATCCTTCGTCAATTTGGCCCAGATCGGTTCAGATTTGGATATAGCTGCCTTATACACCGATCCTCCGAGTTAGGGTCTTAGGCCCATAAAAGCCACATTTATTATCCGATTTTGTTGATATTTGGGGCAGTGAGTTTTGTTAGTCCCTTCGACATCCTCCGTCAATTTGGCCCAGATCGGTTTATATTTGGACATATCTGCCATATAGACTGATCCTCCGATTTAGGGTCTCAGGCTCATAAAAGCCACATTGTTAGGCCCTTCGACATCCTTCATAAATTTGGCCCAGATCCGTCCAGATTTGAATGTAGCCGCTATATAGACCGATCCTCCGATTTAGGATCTTAGGCCCATAAAAGCCATATTTATTACCTGATTTTGCTGAAATTTGGGACAGTAAGTTGTGTTAGGCCTTTTGATATTCACCGTCAATTTGGACCAGATCGGTCCATATTTGGATATAGCTGCCATATAGACCGATCCTCCGATCTAGGGTCTTAGGCGCATAAAAAGCGTATTTATTGTCCAATGTCACCGAAAGTTGGGACAGTGAGTACAGAAGTTTGACACATTGACTATGTTAGGCTTTCGATGTTATATATGGTTCTGAACGGTTTATTTTTAGATATAGCTACTAAAAGACCAATATTTTGTTATACACAATTGAACAATGACTTGTACTTATTAGTTCTAGAGGGCTCAATTTCTATCCGATTTGGCTGAAATTTCGCAAGACGTTTTTTATTGTTACTTTCAACAACTATATCAAATAAAGTACAAGTCGGTTCATAACCTAATATAGCTGCCATATTAACCGATCTGGGATCTTGACTTCTTGAGCCTCTAGAGGTCGCAATTATTATCCGATTTGCCTGAAATTTTGTACGACGGATTCTCTCATGACCATTAACATACGTGTTTATTATGGTCTGAATCGGTCTATAGGCCGACAGCTCGCTTATAAATCGATCTCTCTATTTTACTTCTTGAGCCCACAAAGGGCGCAATTCTTATTCGAATTGGCTGACATTTTACAAGGTCTCCAACATATAATTTAATTGTGGTCCAAACCGGACAATATCTTGATATCGCTCTAATAGCAGAGCAAATCTTTTCTTATATCCTTTTGTTGCCTAAGAAGAGATGCCGGGAAAAGAACTCGACAAATGCGATCCATGCTGGAGGGTATACATATAAGATTCGGCCCGGCCGAACTTAGCACGCTTTTACTTGTTATTCTTGTAATCATCTGCGATTGAAAGTCAAAGCTCTCTTCCTCTTTAATGTAATGTAAAACCATTTGTTTTTTAAAACGTATGCTTCTCACGGGTGGGTATTGATAAACGACGTATAGAAAATTCTTTAGTAAGGCGAAGTTTAGTGGATTAATTGTTCATGGGAAATTAAGTCAAGAGTAAAATTATGCACTTCAAGCTAATTTTTTAGAAGAATCTACGGCGTTGAGTTTCCAAGATTTGGCCCGGCCGAACATATCAAGTTTTTACTTGTGTATAAAGGGTGATTTTTTAGCTTATTTCTTTTGACAGCTTACGCACGTTTCGTATTTTGTTTTGTTTCGCTGTCAAACATCATCAGTTTGGTCTATAATTTCACCACGAATCGTCTTACAAACGAACAACGCTTGCAAATTATTGAACTTTATTATCAAAATGCGTGATCTGTTAAGAAAGTTCATCGTGCGCTTCTTCCATTCCATCAACGAATCTAATTTTTGGCTTAATGGGTACATAAATAAGAAGAATTGTCGATTTTGGAGTGAAAATCAGCTAGAAGCATTGCAAGTGCTATCAATGCATCCAGAAAAACTCACAGTTTGGTGTGGTTTATGGGTTTGTGGCGTCATTGGACCGTACTTCTTCAAAGATGGTGCGAATCGTAACATAACTGTGAATGATGAGCGCTACCGTGAGAAGATATGCAACTTTTTTTGAAAGCTTGGCTTGCATGACATGTGGTTTCAATAAGACGGTGCCACATGCCACACAGCACGCCTAACAATCGACTTATTGAGAGACGAGTCCGGTTAACGTTTTATTTCACATGCGGGATGGGTCAATTGGCCACCTAGATCGTGCGATTTAACGCCTTAAGACTATTTTTTTGTGGGACTATGTTAAAGCTCATGTCTACACAGACAAGCACGCTTCAATTGACGCTTTGGCAATACCATTGAAGAAAGAGTATGCCAAAATTGGACTAAGCGGATGGACCATTTTAGGCGCAGTCACGGTCAACATTTGCATTAAATAATCTTCAAACATGCATAAAGATTTCATGCATTTTCTTTGAATTTTATGTGTTTTTTTAAGTACTTTTCTATATCTCTTAAAAAATAAACACCCTTTATTTACTTCATATAAACTCACAAAATTGTTCATTAGCACTGTTCTTCCGTCTTTCACAATATTTGTTTATTACTAAATGTCATCACCTAATATGGAACCTTTTCTAATGTTTTTTTTTTTTATTTTTCAATAGATAACGAAGGAAGAGTTTGTCAACTATTACGCCACAATAAGTGCATCCATTGATAATAATATGTATTTCGATTTAATGATGAGACGTGCTTTTGCCTTGTGAATTTCCAGCCTTTATATTTATAAATGTTATTTCTGTATTAAATACTAATTTATAAATTTATATGTCCGCCTTTTATTATTCTATTTAAAATTTGATTTAATTTTTAATAAATGTTCTAAATAAGATTCATCAGTTTTATTTTGTATTTAGTATTGTACAGGTAAGTTATTCTAGGATCGGATTATTCATTATTACATTTAATTTGTATACATATGTGCTCTTCACCACTTGTATTTGTTTACTACCCTAAACTAATATATGTAGCTCTTAATTTTGAACGGATACCCGACGTAGACATGACAATCAAAAGCGGCGTTGTGTCAAAGAAGAGATGGTAAGATGGTGTAGACCTATCCTTCTCGGATCATTTCCAGGATTTGGGGCTGTGTAAATATCTGGTCTACAACAGTTATCCTCGAGAGAATTTTGTATGGGATGGGAAGGAGATTTAATCCTCCTTAGTTGGCACATACTGCCTTTTCTCCTTTCTTGTGTACGGTACAGGGTAAGACGAGGATCCAATGATCGGACCTATCGACTCATGCTGTTTTTCTGTCAGGTAACTGCCACTTACACCTCATTCTGACTAGGCGGTATACATTCTTTACAATCATCATGGATTGTTTCTACGGTATCCTCTTCGAAGCCACTGTCAGGTAATAGCAACTGGGGAAAATGTACTTTCCAATCACAATATCTGTATCAGTTACCAGAATTCCTTTTTCGTCTCTGCGGGAGGATGTGCCTTGGCGTTGATACTGATGATATGGTTGCCCTGCACGCCGAATTCTTGCCTATAAAGCTTTAAACAATCGTGGTCATACTATGGATTTCTTGGGAGGTTTAATGAATTTTTTTAAGGATTAACATTCAGCGAAAAACTCTCTGCAGACAACCTATCCTCGAGATTATTTTTTTATTATGCTTATCTGCCCCAAACAACATTTTTCTAAAAATTTTTCAAAAGACAAATTTCAATAAATATTTTTAAAGACAAAATTTTAACCAATTACGCCCGACCCTCGATTCCTTTGCACGATTTTGATGAAATTTTATCTCTATACTAGCTGACCCGGGCCCGCTCCGCTGCGCCTACTTTTACTTTATATGGAACAAAAGTTTCCTTGGAATATTTATTTTCGACAATTAAAGAGCTTTAAGTGAAATACCATGGTACGAAAAAAGTATATCGCTTGACTAACAGTTTAACAATATAAGTGTCATTATATGAATCTCATACGATCTTTATTGGTCTACGAATTTAAGTTTGGATGTAAGGTGTACTCCATTCTTAAAATACTTCATTTCAGTCCGATATTCTCATGATGTCTGATTTAGTGGTGTTTTCGGGGGAAAGGTGATCCCCCAGGTACTTGGGCCTGAAAAAATATCAGCATCGTGCTCTTCTCTCAAATGGCCCCAAAATGGGTTATCAATTTCGTTTTCTAATCTCAAATACCTTTCATTTCAGCCACATATTGTCATTGTCGAAAAATTTTTTCGTTTGGGGGTGTTTTGGGAAAGGGGTGATACCCTAAATAAATGTTCCTACATTTAAATATCTAACTCGCATTCTACTTCCAAATACCTTTATTTGATCTCCATATAGCGATGATCAGTAAAAAAGTGCTGTTTGTCTGGTATTTCGGGAAAGGGGTAGACCCCCAGAAAATTGGTCCCGAAAGTGGGTATCAATGCTTGTTCTACCCCCCAATACCTTTCATTTAAGCTCCACATTGACATCGTCGGTAAATATGAACGATTTAGGGGTGTTTTGGGAAGTGGGTTGGTCCCCCAAAACTATGCCCGGAAAATATATCAGCAGCGTGTTCTATTCTCATATATCTATATATCATTTATTTGAACTCCATTTAGCCATTGGTCTCAAAATTAGATATCAAATTCGTTTTCAAATCTCATTTAAACTCCTTATTGCAAAAGTCAGCAAATATGTTCGGTTTGGGGTATTGGCCCTAAAAACTATAAATATTTAGTTCCACTCTCTTTACGACCCAAATTGTCTTGGTGAGCAAATACGTCTTATTTGGGGGTTGTTATGGTGTTGGGACGTCCCCTAGACAGTTGGTCCCTAATGTTGGTATCAGACACGTGGTTTACTCCCCAAATACCTTTAATTTGAGCCCCATATTTCCATAGTCGGCAAACGTGACCGGCTTTGGGGGTGTTTTGGGGGTTGGACGGCCACTCAGTGAGTTGGCTTTGAAAATATATATCGGATTCGTGTTCCAATCTGAAACCCCTCTTTTTTGAGCCTCATATTGCAAAAGTCAGCAAATACTTACTATTTGGGTGGTGTTTTGGGGGGATGGGGTGGCCCCATATACACTTTTCCCGAATATTGATATCAGATACGAGCTTTACTCCCAAAGACCTTTCATTTAAGCTCCATATGGCTATGGTCGTAAATTTGTCCCCTTCGGGGGATGTTTTTGGGGAGAGGTCCTATATTTGGAAATCAGATTCTAATTCTACACTCAAATACCTTTTATTTAAGCCCCATATTCACATGGTAAGTAAATAAGTCCTGTTTGGGGGATGTTTTGGAGAAGGGGTGGACTCCCAGAAACGTGGTCCCACATTTGGATATCAGATTCGTATTCTACTCGCAAATACCTTTCATTTGAGTCCTATATTGCCATGATCGATAAATATGTCCGATTTAGGGATGTTTTGGGGGTTGGTACGTCAAATACGTTTTCTTATCCTAAATACCTTTCATTTGAGTTCCATAGTGCCATGATCGGTAAATATGTCCGATTTAGGGGTGTTTCGGGGGTCGGTACGTCAGATACGTTTTCTTATCCTAAATACCTTTCATTTGAGTCCCATATTGTCGTGATTGGTCTAAATATATGTTTGGTAGGTTTTAGGGTGTGGCGGCCTCCCTAGATACCCCATCCGAAATTTGGATACCAAATTTTTGTTTTTAGGGTACTATTTGAGAGCACACAAAATTTCGCTTGAATCGCACCACCCATCTCCGAGATCTGGCGTTTCTGAAAATTAGGGTAAGGGGGAGGGTCCACCCCCTTTAGATATCAAAAAATGTAGTACCCTATTTTCACCACAAGATCATTATGCACCATCTGTGAAAATTTCAAGAAAATCCGTTCAGCCGTTTCTGAGTCTATAAGGAACACACAAACATACAAACAAACAAACAAACCTACAAACAAACACAAATTGATTTTTATACCCTACACCATAAGATGGGGGGTATACTAATTTCGTCATTCTGTTTGTAACTACTCGAAATATTCGTCTGAGACCCCATAAAGTATATATATTCTTGATCGTCGTGACATTTTATGTCGATCTAGCCATGTCCGTCCGCCCGTCCGTCCGTCCGTCCGTCCGTCTGTCTGTCGAAAGCACGCTAACTTCCGAAGGAGTAAAGCTAGCCGCTTGAAATTTTGCACAAATACTTCTTATTAGTGTAGGTCGGTTGGTATTGTAAATGGGCCATATCGGTCCATGTTTTGATATAGCTGCCATATAAACCGATCTTGGGTCTTGACTTCTTGAGCCTCTAGAGTGCGCAATTCTTATCCGATTGGGATGAAATTTTGCACGACGTGTTTTGTTGTTATATTCAACAACTGTGCCAAGTATGGTTCAAATCGGTCCATAACCTGATATAGCTGCCATATAAACCGATCTTGGGTCTTGACTTCCTGAGCCTCTAGAGTGCGCAATTCTTATCCGATTGGAATGAAATTGTGCACGATGTGTTTTGTTATGATATCCAACAACTGTGCCAAGTATGGTTCACATCGGTCCATAACCTGATATACCTGCCATATAAACCGATCTTGGGTCTTGACTTCTTGAGCCTCTAGAGTGCGCAATTCTTATCCGATTTGAATTAAATTTTGCACGACGTGTTTTGCTGCGATATCCAATAACTGTGCTAAGTATGGTTTACATCGGTCCATAGCCTGATATAGCTTCAATATAAACCGATCTTGGGTCTTGACTTCTTGAGCCTCTAGAGTGCGCAATTCTTATCCGATTGGAATGAAATTTTGTACTACGTGTTTTGTTATGATATCCAATAACTGTGCCAAGTGTGGTTCAAATCGGTCTATAACCTGATATAGCTGCCATATAAACCGATATTGGGTCCTGACTTCTTGAGCCTCTAGAGGGCGCAATTCTCATCCGACTAGACTGAAATTTTGCACATAGTGTTTTAGTATCACTTCTAACAACTGTGCTAAGTATGGTTTAATTCAAGCCATTACCTGGAATAGCTGTCATATAAACCGATCTTGGGTCTTGACTTCTTGAGGCTCTAGAGTGCGCAATTCTTATCCGATTAAAATGAAATTTTGCACCACGTGTTTTGTTATGATATCCAACAACTGTGCCAAGTATGAGTCAAATCGGTCCATAACCTGATGTAGCTGCCATATAAACCGATCTTGGGTCTTGACTTCTTGGGCCTCTAGAGAGCGCAATTCTTATCCGATTTGCCTGAAATTTTGTACGACGGATCCTCTCATGACCATCAACATACGTGTTTATTATGGTCTGAATCGGTTTATAGCCCGATACAGCTCCCATATAAATCGATCTCTCTATTTTACTTTCCAACATATAATTTAATTGTGGTCTAACCCGGATCATATCTTGAGCTCTAATAGCAGATTTTTCTTTCTTTCTTTTCTTATATAATTTTTTGCCTAAGAAGAGATGCCGGGAAAAGAACTGACAAATGCGCTCCATGGTGGAGGGTATATAAGATTCGGCCCGGCCGAACTTAGCACGCTTTTACTTGTTATATATAAGATTACAAAATAATGTTACAACGTGATTTATTCTTTGTATTCCGAAATTGATTCCGTATTAATCGATTCTCAGAAGTGGTTTTCATATGAATACACCAACACAGCATTCTTTTTCCGCATAAGAGACTATCATGTTTTTGATGTAGAATGTCCTTAGAAATTGTATTATTTCTATTTTCACCGCTTTCTAGTATTTGAACAGGTTTATAGCACTCAAATTGTATTAAAACATTTTTTTTTATTTCTTTAACAAATATTTTATAATGGCGACAATATTTTAAGCACAAAGCTCAACAACACTCCTGGCTGTGAAATGTGACGCCGTCAATTCTCAATAGCCTTCTTTGTCTGGCATTGGATTTATACCAAATTGTATTAAAAATCTTTGCCAATGACGCGAACAAAATAATATCAGGCGGTATTGGCAAAGTACCGTAATTTGTCCATCAGTGTAAGAGCTATATCAAGTTATAGGCCGATATGGGCCATACACGTCATGGCTGTTAGAAGTACCACCTTCAAAATATCAGATATGGCTGCTATATCAGGTTATAGACCGATTTGGCCATTGTAATTTGAAGTCAAAACAACATGCCTAGTGCAAAGCAACGCAAAATTTGACGCTCAAGAAGTCAAATCGGGATCTCTGTTTATATGACAGCTATATCAAAGCATGGACCGATTTGGCCCAATTGCAATCTCATCAACCTGCACTAATAAAAAGTATTTCTGCAAAATTTCAAACGACTAGCTTTACTCCTTCAAGAGCATGCTTTCGACCTACAGACAGACGGACGGACATAGCTAAATCGACTTATTTCACGATGATCCATAATATATGTACTTTGTTGGGCATCAGATCAATATTTCGATGGGTTACAAACGAATAACGAAACTTGTATACCCCCATTCTATGGTGGATGGTATCAAACACTCTAACAGCCAACATCTTCTTAAAAACGACATCTAGCATCAGCAACGCACACAAAGCCGAAACTTGTTTCCCAAGCAATCATCCAATAACAGGATTTAATCTACTTAAATTTGAAATATGCCATCATCCACATTAAATGCCGCTAAGATAGGTTTATAAATATATATGACTCTTACATATGAGCTGATCTCTCGATTTGACATCTGGTCAACCTTAACGACAAATAAAAAACCCAATAAAACGCATTTGTGATCCTTCATTTATTGCAAATAAAAATTTGATTCAATCAGTTTAAATAATTGTAAATTGGATCAGAATAAATCTTACTCTATATAAGGTTGGGTTATATTATGTTGGATTATAGTCGAATGGTATATAGTGGAAGTTAGCATGTCCGCCTATGACGCTGAACGCCTGGGTTCGAATCCTGGCGAGACCATTCGAAACAATTTTCAGCGGTGGTTTTCCCCTCCTAATGCTGCGACATTTGTGAGGTACCATGCCATGTAAAACTTCTCTCAAAAGAGGTGTCGCACTGCGGCACGCCGTTCGGACTCGGCTATAAAAAGGAGGCTCCTTATCATTGAGCTTAAACTTGAATCGGACTGCACTCATTGATATGTGAGAAGTTTGTCCCTGTTCCTTAGTGAAATGCTCATGGACAAAATTTGCAATTTATAGTGGTAATCTGCACCCAGATTCACTTAACAGATTTAAATACACTTTGATATCACAAAAATATTATCACAACCCCCGCACTGGCAAACCAAACACGCTTCCAATTCTATTGTTTGGGAGATCAATCGATAACTTTAAGCCATAAAAATACTACATGACAAAATTCCTGGGTTCATCCCATTGAAAGTATATATATGGCATCTGACTAATTCGGCACTTCTATGTTAAGCTTCATAATGGAAAGTATTTCTAATTACTAAAACATATTCTGTGTCAAAACAAACACTAATCCACACAAAAATTTTGGATACACCCTCAGAAAAATCCAATTTGCTATTGTTCTAATTTCATTAATGCTGTATTTTGGGGAAAAAAGCATCGTTGCTGCTGATGATATGATGGTTCTGTTAACAACGTCAACACACTGGTAAAACTTTTAATTGACTATATTTATGCCAAAGCTATAAACAAGTTGTGCATATATTCTGTCTTTTTTCCATTTTGAAAATTTCGTATATCACACTCTAAAGTTGTATGAATTTAAGTTCGTGAAAAATCACATTTTTCATGTTGTCAAAAAGAAAAAGTGAGCAAGACTAAATAAATTTCTTTGTTTCAAACGCTGGAGTACTGCTGGTTTTTTATTTTATTAGTATTTTGTGTTTTTTTTTTTTTTTTTTTTTTTTTGTGAACTTGTTGTTCTCTGCTGCAGTTGTTGATGTTGAGAGAATGATAAAAAGCGCAAACTTTTAGATGTGAGTGTACTTCGTCGCAGTTGGATACAATTTTTAATTAGTAAACTTTTTCACAGTTCGCTGTGTTTTGGTTCGAATCCATGCATACCAAGTTATAGACAACTTTAACACACATACATACATATAGATATGAAACTTTATAAGTGGTGCAACGCAAAGTGTAGATGTGATTTATTCGAATAAAATTTCGTTGGTCCTATTGTTCAGAGTCTCAATTTTGAATGTCATTGGAATTGCGCACAAATAGCGATGCTTGATGTAAGTGAAGCCTAACATGTAGTCCATAATTTATGAAGATTTTATAAATAAAAAACCAATGTAGAATATCGTAAAATTTACATTAATAGTGGCTTTATACCATTCATAAAGTTGAAAAACATCGATATAAACAAATTTTAAATTTCCTTACCAAAATAAAGTAATGAAAGTATTAAAATTCATTTCAAATATAAACAAGTAAAAAGCCATTAAGTTCGGCTAGGCCGAACTTTGGATACCCGGTGGATAACTTATGCACCCAAATTCGGCACGGACATTGAGTGGTCTAATAAATATAAGTCACTGTTCAATGTTTTAGAACAAAATATTGGTCTTTGTGGTAGCTATGTCCAAAAATAAACCGACCTGAACCAATAAAGGAAACGGATGCCGAAAAGCCTAACATAAGCCACTGCGTCAAATTTCAACGAAATCGGATAGTAAATGCGCTTTTTATAGGGTCAATACTTTAAATCGAAAGTTCTTTCTATATGGCACCCTTAACCGAGTCCGGACCGATGTGGACCAAATTAAAAAAGGATATAATGATCATCCTATTTTATTAAAACTCCACTGCTATATACGTAGTTACATCTTAATAGAAGCTGGTCTCGATCATATTTTTTTTATTTCCCGAGAACTTGTATACAAGTAACATTTTCAGACAATAATTTTTTTTTTTTTTTTTGGGATTAGACCCTAAATTGGAAGATCGGTCTATATGACAGCTGACTCATATTTAGGGCGGATATCGGGAGGCTTAAAACAACTCACTATTTCAAATTTCAGCGAAATCGGAAAAAAATAATGATTTTATGGGCATAAAACACTTTATCGGGAGATCGGCCTATGTGGCAGCTATATCTGAACCATATTAAGGTCGGATATCGGGAGACTCAGAAGAACTCGCTGTTTCAAATTTCAGCGAAATCGGGTAATAAGTAAAGCTTTTATGGGCTTCGGATCCTTTATCGGCAGATTGGTCTATGTGGCAGCTACATCTAAATATAGCTCGATCTGAAACATATTTAGGTCAGATTTCGAAAGGCTTAAAAAAATTCACTGTTTCAAATTTCAGCAAAACCGGGTAATAAATAAAGCTTTTATGGGCTTCAGACTCCTTATGGGCAGATCTGTCTATATGACAGCTATATCTAAATATAGTCTGATCTGAACTATATTTTGGTCCGATGTGGGTGGTCTAAAACTACTCACTGTTTGAAATTTCAGCGAAATTGGATACAACATAACGCTTTTATGAGCTTGAGACCCTTTATTGGGAGATCGGTCTATATGGCAGCTATAGCTAAATATAGTCTGATCTGAACCATATTTAGGTCAGATGTCGGGAGGTTTAAAATAACCCACTGCTTCAAATAAATAAAGCTTTTATGGGCATCAGACCCTTTATCGGCAGATCGGTCTATATGTCAGCATTACCCAATATGGTCCAATTTGGCCCGTTCAAGAACTCAACCAGCGTGAATCAAAACGACGTATCTGTGCCAGATGTTAGCTCAATATCGCAATTTTTGAAGGCTGTAGAGTGATTACAACAGACGGACGAGCAGATGGGCGGACAGACGGACAAACACACGGACATCATTTAATCATCTTAGAATTTTACGACGATCCAAAATATACATATTTTGTAGGGTCGGAAATTGATATTTCGATGTGTTGCAAACGGAATGACAAAACTGATATACCCCGTATCTTTCAGTGGTGGGTATAAAAACATTTCTGATAATTAAAAATTGAGCAATAGCTTTCCGATTGGTAATAGAACATTCCACACCAAATTTCATGCAAATGCGTTGAAAATTGTTGTAACGCACAGAGGGATGAAGAAAAATTAATGGAAATAAGTCTGCCATTTTGGAACGGATAGAGATATCTTCATGAAATTTTGCAAAGTTATAGCTGAGGTATTATCCAGTTAAAGAGCCTTTTTCTGCAACTTGGCCCAAATCGTCCCGACTTGGATATAGCTTCCACATAGACCGATATATCGACTTAAAGTCTTGGCCCTATAAAAGGCGCAATTATAATCCGATTTAAGCCTTTTTCTTGTTTATTAACATTTTTATGCTAAACAAGTAAAAGCGTGCTAAGTTCGGCCGTTAAATTCAAATAAGAATTACGCCCTTTGGGGGCTCAAGAAGTAAAATAGAGAGATCGTGCAAAATTTCAGTCAAATCGGACCAGAATTGCGCCCTCTAGAGACTCAAGAAATCAAGACCGAAGATCGGTTTATATGGCAGCTATATCAAAACATGGACCGATATGGCCCATATACAATCCCAACCGACCTACACTTATAAGAAGTATTTGTGCAAATTATCGAGCGGCTCCTTCGAAAGTTAGAATGCTTTCGACAGACAGACGGACATGGCTAGATCGACATAAAATGTCACGACGGTCAATAATATATATACTTTATGGGGTCTCTGACTAATATTTCGAGCAGTTACAAACAGAATACGGAATTAGTATACCCTCATCCTATGGTGGAGGGTATAAAAACAAGCTATAACATTCAAACATCCTTTGAGCATAGGCAGATTATGCTCTAAGATGGGGTTTATTGGTCTTTAAAATGGTATAGCCCCCATATAACCACTTTCGCAATTGTATTGGCTTCGACGGAAATAATCGTCAAGGCTTAAAAGGGTCAAGGCTTAAAAGGGTCAAGGCTCAAAAAGTGTTACAGAAGTTTATGGGAGCTATATTAGTTTCGGAATGAAATGAGTTATTTTTAAAATTTTTTTGACTGTTAAGGCGAAGATCGTTATTATTTCACAATTCTCATTTCCATTTCTCTTCCGAAACAAGCTAAATGATCAAGAATTTCTTTGCTATGGAAAAATAAAGCCAGAAGATACCACGACACCAACCATAGTGTGACGTGTTTCGATTCTTGGGGGAAATCTCATCGGCCACTTTTAGGTGAGAAGGCTTCAAGGGCCGTACGTTGTAGATAGTACTCAAATTCATTAAGAAAACGTCTTCTTGACAGAAATACTACACTTACCAAGCTGTTTTATAACACTATCTGCCATATTGAAGAGACACAAGATATAAACGAAAGAAAATTTTTTTTGGCCTAAAAGAAGTTTTTAATTTTTGAGTAAAAGTGCCATCCTCTACCACAGAAGAAGTTCATAAAAGTTTTAGCTTAACCCAATTGATTTTAAATGTGGCAAATTCACTACTAATGTTCAAAGGTGGAGACGATCGTTGTATAGTTACTATAAAAATATTACTTCCTCAGTAAAGAAGATCTTTTTGTAGCACATATATATCACACGTTTTATTTTTTTGCATGTATGATGCATATAAGAGATTGATGAGGATAGCTACCACAACATGCAAATGTGGCTACAATATCCAGCTTTCCTGATTCCCAAAAAGTCAAATCGGGAGATTGATATATATAGCCGAATTGCGCACTTTATGACCTCATGCGGCTCGGTTAAAATTACAGCTACATCTAAACATACCAATTTGGCCCGATGCACGATGACTTCTGTAATGATCTTCAAAATACATGCCAAGTTTCGTCGAAATCGAAATATAACGTTATATTATATAGTATTTAACGCCTAAACGGCTGATTGGGTTTTAATAAAATTGGCATCAATCGAAAGATATTTTTCCAGATGAGCGATGAATATATATGAAAATTAATTTTCCTTCTTAAAGGAAAGCGATGAAAATGAGGAATTCATTTCCAATAAAAGAAGAAGAAGCGTAAACACAGTAAATTGTTGCTGGCTTTTTTCTTAAGCATCTGTTATGGGTGTGAATGCAAAGTCATAAGTGGGAGTATTAGTGCTGACAGCAAAAGAAACAATTGGTGCAATCACTATTTAGATGAGGGTGATGTGGGGGTGTGACGTGCGTGGCTCTACTTGGAATGTAGTAGAGCATTTGTTTTTGTTGTTTGTATATATTTTGCGAAGCTGCAAACAATAACATTTCCGAAAATGATGAATTAATTTTCAATAAGAAAAGAAGAAGCAGAAACACAGTAAATTGTTGTTGGCTTTTGCTTAAGCATCCGTTATTTGTGTAAGCACAAATCCATAGGTGGGAGTATTAGTGGTGAGAGTGCGAGAGATAACTGGTATGAACGAGAGAAAGAGTATGCTAAAAGGTGAGTCAGTAGCTTAACCTGCGACTATGGAAATTACATTTGCGGTTAAATATGTTGGCAACGGTTAAATACAATTTTCGCAACGCTATTATTTTAACATTGAAGTAAACATCAAATTTTGACAAATTTTGTTCAGCGATGAGGCTCATTTCTGGTTGAATGGCTACGTAAATAAGCAAAATTGCCGCATTTGGAGTGAAGAGCAACCAGAAGCCGTTCAAGAACTGCCCATGCATCCCGAAAAATGCACTGTTTGGTGTGGTTTGTACGCTGGTGGAATCATTGGACCGTATTTTTTCAAAGATGCTGTTGGACGCAACGTTACGGTGAATGAACACATTTCGAACCGAACACTGATTTTGGTAATAAAATTCAATGATTTGCAAGCGTTGCTCGTTAGTAAGTCTATTCATGATGAAATGTCAAAGCATACTGAGCATCTTTCTCTTTGACACCATGTCTGAAATCCCACGTGATCTGTCAAATACTAATGCATGAAAATCCTAACCTCAAAAAAATCACCCTTTACATACCTAAGACTACTGGTATAAATGAGTGAATGAATGTAACAGTTATGGTATAACATCGCGTTAATGCCCTCATTGAACACTAACAGAGAGAAACAGGTATTCGGGTGACGAACATATTTATTTATTTTCTTGTTCTCAAATATCTGTGGTACCACAAATATTTTCAAATTACTAGTAGTGGAACAAAAAACAAGTAAAAAGGCGTTAAATTCGGCCATGCCGAACTTTGGATACCCACCACCTCGGGTACATATGTAAACCACCTTTCATTAGAATCCGGTGAAAATTACATACCTTATGTCACATAGCAGTTATATCGAAAGATGTTCCGATTTGGACCAAAGTAAAAGTCATTGTTCAATTGTGTATAACAAAATATTGGTATTTTTAGTAGCTATATTTAAAAATAAATCGATCTGAACCAAATACGACACGGATGTCGAAAGCCTAACATAAGTCACTGTGTCAAATTTTATTGAAATCGGATTATAAATACGTCTTTTATGGGGCCAAGACTTTACACCGAAATATCGATCTACATGGCAGCTATATCCAAATCTGGACCGATTTGGGCCAAGTTGCAGAAAAATGTCGAAGAGTCTAACATAACTCACTGTCCCAAATTGCGACGACATCGGACAAAAATGCGCCGTTTATGGGCCCAAAACCTAAAACCGAGAGATCGGTCTATATGGCAGCTATATCAAAATCTTGACCGATATGTGCCATATTGCAGAAGTATGTCAAGGAGCTTAACATAACTCACTGCTCCAAATTTCGGCGACATCGGATGGCAGGGCCAAAGACAACTCACTGTCCCAAATTTCAGCAAAATCGGATAATAAATGTGGCTTTTATTGGCCTAAGACCCTAAATCGGCCGATCGATCTATATGGGGGCTATATTAAGTTATAGTCCGATATAGCCCATCTTCGAACTTAACCTGTTTATGGACAAAAATAGAATCTGTGCAAAGTTTCAACTCAATATCTCTATTTGTAAAGACTGTAGCGTGATTTCAACAGACAGATGGACGGACATGTCTAGAACGGCTTTGATTTACGAATATATATACTTTATTGGGTCGGACATAAATATTTCGATGTGTTGCAAACGGAATGACAAAATGAATATATCCCATCCTTCCGTAGTGGGTATAATGAAGGATTTATGGCAGTAGGGTAAACATGTAAAAGGTCTAAAGAGAAAGTATGGTAAGCACCTGTAATAGCTATACAAAGCCAAGTTTTTAGCGCTCGAACCTGCTTCAATTTCCACTAAACGAACATATAACCCGATAATAACAACATGGAACATAAATTGGAGAAGAGGGGTACCAATCATACAGATAATAAATGAACGTGTACGTAAAAAGGCGTTAAGTTCGGCCGGGCCGAACTTTGGATACCCACCACCTCGTTTATAGATGTAAACCATCTTTCATCGAAAGGTTATATCGAAAAATGTTCCGAATATTAATAAGTACATTAGCTACATTTTAAAATAAACCGATCAGAACCATATACGACAAGGATGTCGAAAAGCCTAATATAAGTCACTGTGTCAAATTTCAGTGAAATCGGATTATAAATGAGCCTTTTATGGGCCCAAAACCTTAAATGGAGAGATCGGTTTATATGGCAGCTATATTCAAATCTGGACCCATCTGGGCAAAATTTAGGAAGGACGTCGAAGAGCCTATCTAAACTCACTGTCTCAAATTTCAGCGACATCGGATAATAAATGCGTCTTTTATGGCCCCAAAACCAAAAACCTAGATATCGGTCTATATGGCAGCTATATCTAAATCTGGACCGATCTGTGCGATATTACAGAAGTATGTCAAGGGGATTAACTTAACTCACTGTCCCAAATTTCGAGACAACAGACAATAAATCCGCCTTTTATGGGCCCAAAACCTTATGCCGAGAAATCGTCTTTATGGCAGCTATGTCCAAATCTGAACCGATTAGGGCCAAATTAAAGAAATATTTCGAAGGGCCCAACACAACTCACTGTCCCAAATTTCAGCAAAATCTGATAATAAATGTGACTTTTGTGGGCCTAAGACCCTAGTTCGAAGGATCGGTCGATATGGCAGCTATATCCAAATCTGTATCGATCTAGGCCAAATTGCAGAAATATGTCGATGGGCCTAACGCAACTCACTGTGCCAAATTTCAGCAAAATCGGATAATAGTTGTCCCTTTTATGGGCCTAAGACCCTAAATCGGAGGATCGGTCTATATGGGGGCTATATCAAGACATAGTCCGATATAGCCATCTTCGAGCTTAACCGGCTTATGGACAAAGAAAAAATCTGTGCAAAGTTTCAGCTCAATATCTCTATTTTTAAAGACTATTTTTTAGCGTGATTTCAACAGATAGACGGACAGACGGACGGACATGTCTAGATCGCCTTAGAGTTTTACGCTGATCAAGAATACTTATATACTTTATAAAGTTGTATATACTTTATAAGTATATACTTTATAAAGTCGGAAGTGGATATTTCGATGTGTTGCAAACGGAATGACAAAATGAATATACCCCCATCCTTCGGTGGTGGGTATAAAAACTAGGAAGGAAAGGCAAAAGTCTAGCGGAGCCGACTTATCTAGAAATTAAGTTAGACTTCAATTTGGTTACCTATTGAAACATCAAATAGAACCTTGTAAAATCGGACGAAAATTGTGGTTTCTACAGGCTAAAGTCTATTTCGCATGAAAGATATGTCGGGGACCTATATCTAAATCTAAGCCGAATTTTATTATGTTGTGCACACGTATTAAGACGTTAAATAAAACACCTCGTACTGCATCTTGTTAAGATCGGATTCAATAGTGGCTTCCACAGCCTTAAAAGATCATATCAGATAAAATATATATTGGGTTGCCCAAAAAGTAATTGCGGATTTTTCATATAGTCGGCGTTGACAAATTTTTTCACAGCTTGTGACTCTGTAATTGCATCCTTTCTTCTGTCGGTTATCAGCTGTTACTTTTAGCTTGCTTTAGAAAAAAAGTGTAAAAAAAGTATATTTAAAATTTTAAAAAATCCGCAATTACTTTTTGGGCAACCCAATATATGGGAGCTATGTCTTAATCTAGACCGGTTTATATGAAATTGCACTCGCATTGGACTTTAAATAAAACAACTCACGCTAAATTTTTTAGAAATCCGGCCAAAATTGTGCCGACTACATCCTTTAAAGTCCAAATCAGATGAAAGATATATATGGGAGGTCTATCTCAATCTGAACCGATTCTTATTTTATGAAGACATCAAATAAAGCACCCCATGCCATATTTGGTAAAGATCTGACCAAAATTGTGACTGCTACAGCCTTTAAACTCTTTATCTGATAAAAGATATATATGGGCGCTCTATCTAAATCTGATCCGATTTTTATGAAATTTTGTGGACGTATTGAGACTTTAAAGAAAACACTTGCAAAATTTTGTGAAGATCGGTCCAAAATTGTGGCTGAAATAGCCATTAAATTCCATATCCGATGAAAGTTATATATGGGAGCTATATCTAAATCTGAACCGATTGACGAAATTTTGAACAACTTGAATTGGGCAGCACTCATTGATTTGTGAGCTTGTCCTTTAATGGAATATTCATGGGGAAATTTCTAAATTCATCCACAGAAACTTGGTAGTAGACACAATAAAAATGGAACAGCAGCCATTATACCCTCCACCATAGGACAGGACATACTAACATCGTCATTCCGTTTGAAACAAGAATATATATACTATATTGGTCTAAGACCCCTTAAAGCGTATATATTCTTAATCGCCATGACATTTTAAGTCGATCTAGATCCTTCCTATACTACTTGAGCATCTAGAGATCGCAATTCTCATCCGGTTTTGCGGCTATTTTGTATTATGATGACTTCAATAAAATTTAAGCTAAGTATGCACCGAATCTGTTCATAACTTGATGAGTCTCCGACAAAAATTAATCTCCCGATAATACTTCTTAGATCTGGAGGGCGTAAATCCTATCCGATTTGGCTGAAATTTTGCACAGGGACTTCTCCTATAATCTCCAACATATATGTAGAACTTTGGGAATTGACCCTAATTCTATATTAAAGCATCGTATAATACTCTCAAATACCTTTCGCTTGAGTCCGTTTGGTGTTGCGCGACCTCCTTGGGAATTCATCCCAAATTTTATTAAGTTGGTATTCTACTTCCAAATACTTTTCGTTCGAGTCCCATATTGTGCTATTCAATATACCTATCCGTTTAGGGGTGGTTTTTTGTGGGTGGGGCGAGTTCGTACTCTACTCTTAAATTCCTTTCATTTGATACCCATATTACCCCAATCAGTAAACATGTCCAATTGGGTGGGTTTGTGGTGGAAGTCATACCAGATTGTTCGACCCCAACTTTTATACCAATTAGGTGTTTTTGGGTTATCATAAGAAGACATACAAAATTTCGCTTAAATCGCTTAAATTCAAAGATTTGTTAAATTGGTGGGGGTGGCGATTGAGGCGTCCACTTTTGGGAGTGTTTTGTGTATGCGGCGGGCCCCTTAACACTTTTCCCCAAAATTTGATAACAAATTCTTTTGCACTCTAAATTACCTTTCGTGAGTCTAATTTTGCAGTGGTCCAAAAATATGTTTTCCACTCTTTAATACCTTTCACTTGAACCCCATATTGCCATGACCGGTAAATATGTTTTGTTTAGTGAGCTGTGTGTGGGGCGAACCCAAACACTTGGCTCCAAAATTGGATATGAGATTAATTTTCTACTCTCATATATTGTACCTTTAAATTGAGACCCACATTGTCATGATCATGATTTTTTGGGTGCTAGTACCTAGGGGGCCCTCCCAAGCCCAAAATCGCCCCAAAAGTACCGCCCAAAATCAAAAGTGGACCGATCGGGACAGTATGGGACTCAAATAAAAAGTATTTGGGAGTAGTTTCAATATGATATTAAAAATTGGCTGCAAGTTTGGAAAGACTAAAAAATAGGACCCAATTTTCAGTACCAAATTCCAGCTCTGCTCTTTAATACCTTTCATTTGAGACCAATATTGTTCCAATCGGTCTACATTTATTTTTGGATATTCCTTTTGTCGGTAGGTGGAGGCTTCGCCTCCCTTCCGATATCAAAATATTACATTAACTATTGCTCCTTTCAGACCACATTCGTAATCCAATTCCGATTACCTTTCATTTGAGTCCCATACTGTCATGATCGTTCAGTATGACTATTTGAGGGCGTTTTAGGGCCGGGTATCCTGAACTAATTTTTAATATCAAATTCGTACTTTACTCCCGAATACCTTTTGGTTGAGACCCATGCTGTCGTTATCAGTTCATTTATATTTTTGGGTAGTGCTTTTGTGGTAAGGTGGGGAGAGGGTTCATAACGTGATATAGCTCCCATATAAACCGATCTCCCGATTAAACTTCTTGAACCGCTAGGTGGCGCAATACTTATCCGATTTGGCTGGTATTTTGAATGCAATGTGCTGTTAGCGGTCATAGGAGACGGCTTACGCCCTGTATGGGCTCAAGAAACCACCACTGAGATCGGTTTATATAAGAGCTACATATATCTAAATATCAACCGAATTTTACTATTTACGGAAAATTGTTGCAGTTGAAACCAGAAAATAGTTAAAGCTTAAAAATTACCTTTATTAAGCTTAAAAATTACCTTTTTTAAGCTTTACCGCATATATATTTGAACGGGCGAGGTCGGAAGACAAACTAGTTAACTGCACACCAAAAACGATACACTCTAATACACAATATTATAGCCTAGAATAACAGTTTAGCAAACTTTCGTAATATTTTCTTAAATTGTATCCCTGTAGGAGCATTTTCCATTCATTTCATTATAATATACTTTAAACCTTTTTGATACTCAAATGATTATTTTTCATAATTTCATATAAAAACGAAACAGTTAAACACCATAGATAACGACAACTTTACCAGATGATTTAAAAATACAGAGTTGCCAGCTAGGTCCATTATTTTTTTTTAGTCTTTCCAAACTTGCAGGCAATTTTAAATATCATATTGAAACTACGCCCAAATACTTTTTATTGGAGTCCCATACTGCCCGATCGGTTCACTTTTGATTTAGGGCGGTACTTTGGGGGCGGTTTTGAGCTTGGGAGGGCCCCCTTGGTACTAGGACCCAATTTGAAATATCATATTCGTACTCTACCCCTGAATACCTTTCATTTAAGTCCCATATTGTCCAGATTGGTTTACTATTCATTAAGGGTGGTGCCGTTCGGTTAAGGATTATCGATATCAAAAAGCTATATACCCTATTGTTTCTTCCATACCTATGGGACAACCTTTACAATCTGTGAAGATTTCAAGCAAATCGGTTCGGTCATTTTCGAGTCTTTACATACAAACAAACACAAATTAATTTTTATGTACAGGATGCGCCAGAGAAACTTACTTATTTGAAAGGTCAATAAAAACAAAAGTACTTCAGTTATTATTTTATTTCTATTTTTATTTGAGAACACAATATCCCAATTTTTTCATGCAGTCCTAAAAATTACATCGGATAAATGGTGACCCCCATTGCGCTCACACTGATTAATTCGATTTTTGAAATGTATGTCCACTTTTTGCAACATATCAATGGGTATGTTGTTGGCAATGGCGTCGCAAATGTTGTTCTTGAGGTGTGCTTTGGTTCGTGGTCGATCGACTTAAACCAGAGATTTTAAATAACCTTCGTCACTGGAAAACACTACCGCGTCTTCAGACAGGTCAATCAGCAATTCACATACATTTTGACGGGCTTGTTGCCGTTCAGTTTATTCTTGCACAATAGCCAATATATGGGGATGAAATTTAAGGTCTAGGGGGAGAATTCGTCGAACTGTGGTGTCAGAAATTCTTATAGCAGCTGCGTGTTTGCGAGCCGAACGCCGGGGATAACGAACAATTGACTGCCTCACTCTTTTGATATATTTCGAAGCTCTAATGCTCCGTTGACGTTCATATCTGGGCTTAGCTACACTTCTACACTGCAGAAATAAGTTAACCCACGACAGAATCGAATTAAGGCCAGGAACGAGTCTGTGAGGAGAAACTTTAAAGCAAGCGCGAAAAGCACGTTGCGTAGCAACAAATGAGCGAACGTTAGAAAAGAAGCTCTCGTCGGCGGAGATCCCTAGATCAGAGCATGATGACAACTAATTGAGAGGGAAACAAACTTTAGGACTTCCCCATCCAAATGCGCTCACTCTCGACCCCCAACGCTTGGGAGTTTTTTTTTCAAATAAGTATCTCCGGCGATTCCCGTATATAGAAAAATAAATTTTGGTAAATTTGTTACTATTGGGTTTCATAAAAAGTAATTGTCGGTAATATAGTAGTAATATAGTCGGCGTTGACAAATTTTTTCAACGGCTTGTGACTCTGTAATTGCATTCTTTCTTCTGTCAGTTATCAGCTGTTGCTTTTAGCTTGCTTTAGAAAAAAAGTGCGCGAAATTTTGTTTACATTTGTTTGTTTGGCGTCAATTTTAATATGGGTACCACATGTATTGAAAGAAATTCATTTAACAAACCGAATCAACGCTTGTGATATGCACCTTAAACGCAATGAATTCGATCCGTTTTTAAAACGAATCATAACTGGAGATGAAAAATGGATTGCTTACAACAACGTTAGTCGAAAACGATCATGGTCCAAGCACGGTGAACCAGCTCAAACCACTTCAAAGGCTGATATCCACCAAAAGAAGGTTATGCTGTCTGTTTGGTGGGATTGGAAGGGTGTGGTATATTTTGAGCTGCTTCCAAGGAACCAAACGACTAATTCGGATGTTTACTGTCAACAATTGGACAAATTGAATACAGCCATCAAGGAGAAGCGACCAGAATTGGTCAATCGTAAAGGTGTCATATTCCACCAGGACAACGCTAGACCGCACACATCTTTGGTTACTCGCCAAAAACTGAGTAAGCTTGGCTGGGATCTTTTGATGCATCCACCATATAGCCCCGACCTTGCACCATCAGACTACCATTTATTTCGATCTTTGCAGAACTCCTTAAATGGTAAATCTTTCGGCAATGATGAGGCTATAAAATCGCACTTGGTTCAGTTTTTTGCAGGTAAAGGCCAGAAGTTCTATGAGCGTGGAATACTAAATTTGCCAGGAAGATGACAAAAGGTTATCGAACAAAATGGCAATTATATATTTGATTAAAGTCCATTCTAAGTTTTATTAAAAATGCATTTACTTTCTTTTAAAAAATCCGCAATTACTTTTTAGGCAACCCAGTACATAATACAATACATTGCAATATTAAAAGTATGTTTACCAACTCTTTAAGGACAAAGAACTTAACGTTCGATAAAGTTTTGCTTTTTTGCATATTCGTTCTTAGAATAGTCCTATTTACTGAATAAAGTGTCGTCAAAATGTTAAACATGTTGCACCTTCAATGAGAAAAAACATGGGACACATATGTCCCTTTTGTCCTGAAAGGTAAATATTTTTGGGTAGAAAAATGTTTTCGAATATAACCCCATAAAAATAATTCATGCCCGATTTGTTGTGGTGGGGTATAAAGTGGGCGTCAAAATGAAGTGTAGAAAAACATTTGCTTAAAAAAAATTATTTCATTTTTAAATTTACTAGTTATACAAAATACTAAAATTATACTTAAATTAACTTTGCTTTCTGAAACAACTTTTTATTTAGTGATGAAAGTAAGTTTGAGGTATTTGACAAAAATCCCGATTACTTACATAATAAAAATCAGTCGAACCCCATTAAAAAAAGGTTGTCTGGAGGCTAAATAAGCAAATTCGGGGCTATATCTATTTATAACAATCTCGGCCGTATCTTATTTGGGTACTGGAGGCAATAAGTGTACTATGCCTCGGGGCAGAGCCTCACCAAAATGATTCGGTCTATTGAAAAAAAAAAAAAAAACAATAAATTAAATTAATTCTAAACACAAAATTTTGGTAAAAAAAATTTTAAATGACAAAATTACAGAGACAAAATTTTGATAACTACCTTAAAAATATTTTTCTTAAGTACAAAATGTTAATTATTTTTTTCTTTTTTATTATGCTTTTCTGTCCCAAATAGAAACAAAAACAAAATGAAACAAGTAAAAACGTGCTAAGTTCGGCCGGGCCGAAACTTATATACCCTCCACCATGGATCGCATTTGTCGAGTTCTTTTCCAGGCATCTCTTCTTAGGCAAAAAAAAGGATATAAGAAAAGATTTGCTCTGCTATTAGAGCGATATCAAGATATGGTCCGGTTTGGACCACAATTAAATTATATGTTGGAGACCTGTGTAAAATGTCAGCCAATTCGAATTAGAATTGCGCCCTTTGGGGCTCAAGAAGTAAAATAGAGTGATCGATATATAGGGGAGCTGTATTGGGCTATAGACCGATTCAGACCATAATAAACACGTATGTTGATGGTCTTGAGAGGATCCGTCGTACAAAATTTCAGGCAAATCGGATAATAATTGCGACCTCTAGAGGCTTAAGAAGTCAAGTCCCCAGATCTGTTTATATGACAGCTATATCAGGTTATGAACCGATTTGAACCATACTTGACACAGTTGTTGGATATCATAACAAAATACTACACTCTAGAGGCTCAAGAAGTCAAGAGCCAAGATCGATTTATATGGCAGCTATATCAAAACATGGACCGATATGGCCCATTTACAATAACAACAGACCTACACTAATAAGAAGTATTTGTGCAAAATTTCAAGCGGCTAGCTTTACTCCTTCGGAAGGTAGCGTGCTTTTGACAGACAGACGGACGGACAGACGGATGGACGGACATGGGTAGATTGACATAAAATGTAGCGACGATCCAGAATATATATACTTTATAGGGTCAATATTTTGAGTAGTTACAAACAGAATGACGAAATTAGTATACCCCCCATCCTATGGTGGAGGGTATAAAAATCAGAAAATAAAATACAAAATGAAATGTCTTCTATATAAAGATGAAATTTTAAAGACTCATTTTTCTAAAGGCAAAATTTTAATGTATTATTGTCTAAAGGCAAGGTCGGGCATCTTGGAAATTTTTATTTATTTTTTCAAGAAAATTATTGAAACATCAAAAATTTTCTTTTTATTCAATGTACGAACAACAAAAAAATCATTTTTATACCCACCACCGAAGAATGGGGGTATATTGATTTTGTCATTCCGTTTGCAACACATCGAAATATCCATTTCCGACCCTATAAAGTATATATATCCTTGATTAGCGAAAAAATCTAAGACGATCTAGACATGTCCGTCCGCCTGTCTGTTGAAATCACGCCACAGTATTTAAAAATAGAGATATTGAGCTGAAATTTTGCACAGATTCATTTTTTGTCCATAAGCTGATTTAGTTCGAAGATGGGCTATATCGGACTATATCTTCATATAGCCCCCATATAGACCGATATTTCGATTTAGGGTCTTTAGCCCATAAAAGCCACATTTATTATCAGATATTGCTGAAATTTAGGACAGAGAGTTGTGTTAGGCCCTTCGACATCCTTCGTAAATTTGGCTCAGATCGGTCTAGATTTGGATATTGTTGCCATATAGACCGATCCTCCGATTTAGGATCTAAGGCCCATAAAAGCCACATTTATTATACGATTTCGCTGAAATTTGGGATAATGAGTTGTGTTAGGACTTTCGACTTCTTTGATTAATTTGGCTTAGATCGGTTCGGTTTGGATATAGCTGCCATACAGACCGATCCTTCGATTTAGGGTCTTAGGCCCACAAAAGCCACATTTATTATCCAATTTTGATGAAATTCGGAACAGTGAATTCTGTTAGGCCCATCGACATCCTTCGTCAATTTGGCTCAGATCGGTAAAGATTTGGATATAGCTGCCATATAGACCGATCCTCCGATTTAGGGCCTTAGACCCATAAAAGCCACATTTATTATCCGATTTTGCTGAAATTTGGGACAGTGAGTTGTGTTAGGCCCTTCGACATCTTTCTTCAATTTGGCCCAGATCGGTTCAGATTTGGATAGAGCTGCCATACAGACCGATATCTAGGTTTTAGGTTTCGGGGTCATAAAAGACGCATTTATTGTCCGATGTCGCTGAAATTTGGGACAGTGTTTTATGTTAGGCTCTTCGACATTTTTATGCACCTTGGCCGATGTCGGTTCAGATTCGATTTAAAGTCTTGGCCCCATAAAAGGCCCATTTATAATCCGATTTAACTGAAATTTGACCAGTGACTTATGTTAGGATTTTCGACATCCGTGTCGTATATGGTTCAGATCGGTTTATTTTTAGATGTAGCTACTGTACTTATTAGTATTTGGTCCAAATCGGAACATACTTTGATATTACTGATATGGGGCATAAGTTATGAGGTGGTGGGTATCCAAAGTTCGGCCCGGCCGAACTTAACGCCTTTTTACTTGTTTAACATTCTACAACCACTTAGGGAAGAAAGGTGGATTTAATTTAATTATCACCATAAATTTATTTTTTTTAATATAGAAACCATCAAATTCAACTAGACACTAAAATGGATGCAAGAAACCTCACTTAGGAGTGATGTACGGGAAAAAATGTTTTTAACTAGTTTTAGTCGTCTACTCCAAATTTCTTTAGGGCCAATCGCCAATCCAAATTTCTTTAGGGCACCTCCTTCCTAGCTCAAGCTGGAATTTTACTAAGACGAATCCATTCTTGGGTATTTTTCTACCCATTCGTATTTAACGCGGCGATAAAATGAGTGGGCAGACTGTATCTATGAGAACAAGTTATATATTACACTTACAGTTGTCGCAAGGTCATTTGACATCAATTATTTATTTATTTCATTTACCGAGTAAAAATTAGTGGACAAAGAAAGAAAAAAGTTTTTAACTGCAATAACAAGGAAATCTCTTCGTATTTCTGATTTCTAGCTCTACCATCTTTTCTTATTCTATCTCCAATAAATTAGAAAAAATTAAAGACTTATAAAGAAATGATGCAAATAATAGGCATACATGGCAATAGTTGGAAGCAATTTTTGCCGGACATCTTTTCCAACAAAAACGGATTTTCCATCGATTTTAATAAAGTTCGGAGTAAAAACAAAATAAAAATAAAAAAATTTAACATTTTTTGTTCTTAATTTTTTTTCAATCCGATTGCGTAAAATTTTATGAAAATAAAAATCATTTAAAACCAATCGACCGACACAAAAAACAACCTGTTGAAATCATGAAACTAGTTTGAGAGCAAATTAAAATGAGCACAAAAGAAAAAATTTAATCACATTCTGAAGCTGATTCTCCAAAACTACAATATTACTATAAAACTAAGATATGCGCAAATAAAACTACGTTTTGAAGGCTTTGAAAGATTAGGATCGGCCTATAAATAGTGTGTTGGCAATCAGTACAACATTCAGCTCTAACTCTGACCAAATGTCACCGTCGATGGGCCAGTTCAGCACAGAAGATTTTTGGCAATTTTCGATATTGAAAAAATGTGGGGAGCCCCCCCCCCCCCAAGATTAATAAATGTGCTTGCAATAGCTCTTGGAGTGAAAATCGGGCGATACATATATAGGAGAGGTAAATCTAAATCTAAACCGATTTTCATGAATTTCACCAGTAATGTCGAGAGTCGTAAAAAATTCTTCCTGCCAAATTTCGAAAATCGGTTAACAAATGACCATTTTATTGCATTATTACTGAAAATCGGACGAACATATATATAGACAAACGACAGACAGACATATTTAAATCGATTCAGAAAGTGATTCTGAGTCGATCGGTATACTTATCAATCGGTCTATCTCTCATCCTTTTGGGTGTTACAAACAAATTCAGTAAGTTATAATACCCTGTACCACATTAGTGGTATAGGGTATAATAGAAAAAGATGGCATCTAATCATTAGTAGCTCTTTGCAAAACTCGATCTCAAAGTCAGAAATTTAATACAGCTTTTAAAGAGTTTCCGTTGCAATTACGTTAACTACTGAAATGATAGTTATTAAAATAGGAAACTGGACCTTGTTAAACCCTCTAATTTAGTTAATTTTATTGCTTTGTCTAATAGCTACTTTTTTGTATTTTTACGAACTAACGATGTATATTTCACCCTTAGGAATGAATAATGATATGAACAAATCAAAAACTGGTTTTTACCCTTTTAGTTACCTTTGAGGACGAATGGGACATATGTCCCTACACTATAGAAAGTGTACAAGTAAAGGTATATCACCAAACCAATTTATGTTAAAAGTTACTGGTAGAGGAGGCATTGCCACCAATAATATTAAAATTTTAACTCTCTAGTTGATAGACTTCTTCGAAATAGAGATATTTTTAATTAATGAAAAAATTATGGAAATTTTAATGTTTGACATTTTACCAAGACGAAACGGAAATTTTTATTAAATGTTTGTCACCAAATTAAATCATTGGTTCTTTATAGATTAAATGCAAATTTTCAAAAGTCTAATAATAAATGTGTATTTTAGAGCAAAACTACAAAATGGGACATATATATCCAATTCGTCCTCAAAAGGTTAACGACGAATCCGATGTTTGAATTAGGGCATGCGGCAATTAGGATTGTACTTTTTGGACAAAGATTTTTGATATTCGGCTACTGACCCTACCGTGATAAAATATTTGAAATTACCCAATCTGGATTGTACTTAATGGGCCCAGGCTTTGTTTGTGGGCAACTGTTTCTGGCTGTAAACTACCTTGTTTAAGTGTGCTTCAATAGGCAATGGTCAGCAGTTTTGCGCTCCTGCTGTTAGTGCGGTAGTATGAACAAATAACTACAAATAAAAATAAATAACTGCAGAATAAATGATCATTAATAACATCGGCATTACTCCCTGGAACGCATTTGCCATACATGTACTACGCCACATATATAAATACGCATTGATTATTTATACCCTCGACCATAGGATGGGGTATACTAATTTCGTCATTCTGTTTATAACACCTAGAAATATGCGTCTAAGACTTCATCAAGTATATATATTTGTGATCGTCACGACATTTTAAGTCGATCCAGCCATGTCCGTCCGTCTGTCTGTCGAAAGCACGCTAACTTTCGAAGGAGTAAAGCTAGGTGCTTGAAATTTTGCACAAATCCTTTTTATTAGTGTGTAGGTCAGTAGGGATTGTAAATGGGCCAAATCGGTCCATGTTTTGATATAGCTGCCATATAAACCGATCTTGGGTCTTGACTTCTTCAGGTTTTAGAGTGCGCAATTTTTAACCTATTTTGCTGTAATTTTTCTCGTAATGTTTTGGTATCCAAGAACTGTTCTAAGTATTGTTCAAATCGGTTTATAACTTGGTATAGCTGCCATATAAACCGATCTTGAATCTTGACTTCTTGAACCTCTAGAGGGCGAAATTCTTTTTGGCAGAAATTTTGTACAATGGCTTCTCTCATGACCTTCAATATACGTGGTCTGAATCGATCTATACAGCTCCCACATAACCCGATCTCCCGATATTGTTTCTGCAAGGCAAAATTCTTATCCGAATGGACTAAAATACTACACAATGACTGCTACAATGTTCAGCATTCAATTCATTTATGATCCGAATCGGACTATAATTTGATATAGCTCGAATAGCATAACAGTTCTTATTCGTTATTCTTTGTTTGCCGAAAAAGAGATACCTCGAAAATAACTGGATAAATGCGATTCATGGCGGAGGGTATATCAGATTCGGTCCGGTCGAACTTAGCACGCTCTTACTTGTTTTTTGTTCAAACATAGCACCTATTTGAGGAGGCTGTCATATGAATGTAAACAGTGTGTGCTTTTTGTTGTTTCCATCGACATAATGGTCATGTATTTAACTATGAACGCAAAGTAATAAATTTTAAGGAAAATGTGACTAAATGAAATTAATTACACATGATTACATCACTGTAAAACCGTCATGTTCATGCTAATGCTCTTCGTAGTACATGCCATTGTATTTTTTACATTTTGAACCGTAATTCTTGCATTTGTAGGTGGACAGATGATATTTTACCACATTTGAAGATTTAAACCAACACTAAAAGTTTGAATCAATTAAAATTTAAATGATGCTATAATCAAATACTGCAACAATTCTTAAGTTCATACAGACTTGCCGGAAGTACGTGATTTGGTATTATGGCTTTCAGTAGCTATCCGACTTAAGGGAAAACAAGTAAAAGAATGCTAAGTTCGGCCGGTTCGAATTTTGGGAAGCCACCACCATGGATTCTGCTAAAAATTTTTACAAAATAAATTAAGTTGAACGGCATAATTTTATTCTTCTATTGTAGGAACCGAACAAGGATGATCGAGACACCGGTTTACATGGGAGCTATATCAGGCATTTTTAAATAAATATTTTTTAACATTAATTAAAAACGGACTAAATAAAAAATAACTAAATGTTGGTTCTAGTTTTTGCCCACGAAGTAATTTACAGCTCTTAGAAATAAGTCGTTTCCAAAATGGCGAAGTTAGTGTACAAAAAATAAGGTTGACTTTCCATGATTAGACTTTTCTCTGAAGAGAAATATACATGATCATGAAAAATATAATCTTCATCTTAGGTAATATACAAACAAACAGTTTGGCTGAAAGACTTTTTCCTTCCTTCCCACCACCATAGGATGGGGGTATACTTATCTAGTCATTCCATTTGTGACACCTCGAAATATTCGTCTAAGACCCCATAAAGTATATATATTCTTGATCGTCTCGACAATCTGAGTTGATCTAGCTTTACCGCCCGTTAGTCTGTCGAAATGACGATAGCGGTCGAAGGCGTAATGCTAGCTCCTTTACACAGATACTAAGCATTGATGTAGGTCGTCGGGTATTGCAAATGGGCCAGATTGAGATATAGCTCCCATATAAACCGATCTCCCGATTTGATTTCTTAAGCTACTGGAAGCCGGAAATTATGCCCTTCAACTAAATTTATTTTGTATAAAGAATCCATGTTGGTGGGTTCCCAAGATTCGGCCTGGCCGAACTTAGCACGTTTTACTTGTTTTAATTGACATCGTTCCCCACAAATGTCACCAGCATTAGGAGGGGATAACCACCGCTGACAGTTTTTTCTGATGTTCACGCTAGTATGTGAACCCAGGCGTTCAGCGTCATAGGATGATATGATAATATTTGCGCTACAGTGGCCTCTCATGAATGTAAACTGAAAATGGCGGTATTTTGTCAATACCATCCGGTATTATTTTTTTTGCCATTGACAAAGATTTTTAATACCATTTGGTATCAATTCAAACTAGCCTATTAAGAATTGACGGCCTCACATTTGTATTCTTGTCATCGCGCCAGAAGTATTGTTTTGCTGTGTACTTAAAATATAGACGCCATTATAAAATATTTGTTAAACAAATAAATAAATTATTTTAATACAATTTGAGTGCGTAAAAACCTGTTCAAGTACTCGAAAGCGTTGAAAATAGTACAATTTCTAAGGACATTCTACATCAAAAACATGATACTCTCTTGTGTGGAAAATGAATGCTGTGTTGGTGTATTTATATAAAAACCACTTCTAGGAATCAATGAATATGAAATCAGTTGTTGAATTCAAAGAATTGAGGTTTAATTACAATTATTTTCAATGAAACCAATACAAGTGCGGTAATAAGGGTAGTACCAAACGGTACTAATCATGTTATGTTTCATCCATACCATCCGGTATTGTGTTTTTATCATACGTTTTTGCTTTATCAATACCGTATGGTACTGAAATGAGCATGTTTGGTAACAACTTTTCTCTGGATATAGGGGCTCACGAAACCGACTCGAAGGAGTTTAATTTTACACCCGCTGCTAAAGGTAGATGTGGCTCCAAATTTTATAATTTTGTGTTTGTGATCCCCTTACAGTCGCTGATGCAAAATTTTAGAGTCCTAGCTGCTTCCTGTGAATTATGGCCTAAAGCCGGTCATTGGGCCCACAGTAGTAAATATTAAATAACCTCGTACTAGATTGGAGCCGTTAGCTAATGGTAGGTACTCGTTTGCGAATGGGAGATACTACAATAGTTTACACCATAGATTATACTCGGTGGTAAAACTGTACTTAAACATTTCTTTGCTTTACTATCACCATTTAAGAAAAAATTCTTTAATCATTTTGCCAAAGCGGAACCAGGCCGGAATTTGAACACAGCCTTTCGGAGCAATAGCGGGGGTCGTTGTCGTCGTCTTTGTGTTCAAAGTTATTGACAACACTTCAAACACATGACCAGAGAACAAGTGTCCTTTTTTGCTTTTGACTTATGTATTTTCGTTATTTAGCATAGCTGGAATGAAGAAGTGTTTCATTGTACTGAGCAAAATTTTGTTCTAATTAAACGATTCGAAAGATAACAAATTTTTCAACTTTTTACGGAAGTATTTCCTTTGGCGACAGACATTTTCCTTTATATTTAGGATTTTATTTTAAATGATAGGTTAACTTTGCATATTATTATTAAAGACGAAAATCTAAAATGAAGATCAAATAAGTTGAAATTTAGTGTATTGACTTCGGGAGAAGACAACAAGTAACTTAGTTAAAGTGCAAAATATCCTAAATTTTAGTGCTTTAAGGTTAAGATGCTAAGTTTAAAAAAAATTTAAATAATAGTAATTGAACATTCATCCGTGACAGATAGTCGTGCCCGTAATAAATAGGAAATTAAATTTAAAGATAGCGACTTTGTTTTGAAGTTTTAGTTTTTTTGGATGGTTTTCATTGTTAAATTCTACAACTAAGAAACATTTTAAATTTTGGTCCAACTGTTTTGTCTGTAAAATTACTGTAGCGAAATTGGCAGATAATCTGCTGAAAAACGAACACCATAACTAGATTATTGTGAACTCGATAAGGGTCCTCGCCAATACAATATATATTCAGATCTTTTCTCTATCAAGCCCACAGTATAATTTTTATACCCTCCACCATAAGATGGGGGGTATACTAATTTCGTCATTCTGTTTGTAACTACTCGAAATATTCGTCTGAGACCCCATAAAGTATATATATTCTTGATCGTCGTGACATTTTATGTCGATCTAGCCATGTCCGTCCGTCTGTCCGTCCGTCCGTCTGTCTGTCGAAAGCACGCTAACTTCCGAAGGAGTAAAGCTAGCCGCTTGAAATTTTGCACAAATACTTCTTATTAGTGTAGGTCGGTTGGTATTGTAAATGGGCCATATCGGTCCATGTTTTGATATAGCTGCCATATAAACCGATCTTGGGTCTTGACTTCTTGAGCCTCTAGAGTGCGCAATTCTTATCCGATTGGGATGAAATTTTGCACGACGTGTTTTGTTGTTATATTCAACAACTGTGCCAAGTATGGTTCAAATCGGTCCATAACCTGATATAGCTGCCATATAAACCGATCTTGGGTCTTGACTTCTTGAGCCTCTAGAGTGCGCAATTCTTATCCGATTGGAATGAAATTTGGCACGATGTGTTTTGTTATGATATCCAACAACTGTGCCAAGTATGGTTCACATCGGTCCATAACCTGATATACCTGCCATATAAACCGATCTTGGGTCTTGACTTCTTGAGCCTCTAGAGTGCGCAATTCTTATCCGATTTGAATGAAATTTTGCACGACGTGTTTTGCTGCGATATCCAATAACTGTGCTAAGTATGGTTTACATCGGTCCATAGCCTGATATAGCTTCAATATAAACCGATCTTGGGTCTTGACTTCTTGAGCCTCTAGAGTGCGCAATTCTTATCCGATTGGAATGAAATTTTGCACTACGTGTTTTGTTATGATATCCAATAACTGTGCCAAGTGTGGTTCAAATCGGTCTATAACCTGATATAGCTGCCATATAAACCGATATTGGGTCCTGACTTCTTGAGCCTCTAGAGGGCGCAATTCTCATCCGACTAGACTGAAATTTTGCACATAGTGTTTTAGTATCACTTCTAACAACTGTGCTAAGTATGGTTTAATTCAAGCCATTACCTGGTATAGCTGTCATATAAACCGATCTTGGGTCTTGACTTCTTGAGGCTCTAGAGTGCGCAATTCTTATCCGATTAAAATGAAATTTTGCACCACGTGTTTTGTTATGATATCCAACAACTGTGCCAAGTATGAGTCAAATCGGTCCATAACCTGATGTAGCTCCCATATAAACCGATCTTGGGTCTTGACTTCTTGGGCCTCTAGAGAGCGCAATTCTTATCCGATTTGCCTGAAATTTTGTACGACGGATCCTCTCATGACCATCAACATACGTGTTTATTATGGTCTGAATCGGTTTATAGCCCGATACAGCTCCCATATAAATCGATCTCTCTATTTTACTTTCCAACATATAATTTAATTGTGGTCTAACCCGGATCATATCTTGAGCTCTAATAGCAGATTTTTCTTTCTTTCTTTTCTTATATAATTTTTTGCCTAAGAAGAGATGCCGGGAAAAGAACTGACAAATGCGCTCCATGGTGGAGGGTATATAAGATTCGGCCCGGCCGAACTTAGCACGCTTTTACTTGTTTAATTTGTATGTACTACTTAAATGAAAAATACGTACTGAATTTTAAGTTGAAACCACAGGATTATTCCAGTAGCCGATGATCTACACTTGCTAAATTTCTAAGACGATTACTTTTTTACGACAAATATACCACCTTTATTACAATTTTTTTTTTATTCTAAATGTTTCGCTTCCACATATCAATCATAAGCCATAAACGTAGCATTATTGAGCGTTACTAATTTTGTTTGTAAACCCTTAAGCTGCTTTGCCTTCGGTAAAAGAATCATTATATTCTTGTAAAACCAAAAAACTCTATAATGGTCGTTTACGGGACCAATAACTATTCTTTTGTGTCTTTCCTACTAGGGTGAGTATTTGAGCATAAAGCTCGCTACTACACGCAAAAAAATCGTTTGACAAAACGAAAATTTTTTTCCATGTAAAATTCTTTTCTGAAAAACGTTCGCCTTTGCTTACGATAAAAGTACATGTTTTTTGCGCAAAATTCTTGCAGGAATTTGTGACAAATAGAAATATTTTTACCTTGACAAAGCCTTTCATTCTTGATATATAGAACAAGCAATTTCAAACGGCTCGCAAATAATTGCAATTGTGAAATAATTGAAAGAGTTTGAAATACCTACTGAGATCTGCTTTTAATTGGTAAAATATGGAGTGTGAATTATGTTAAAAAATTCAGTTGAACTCTGCATCCTTTTCCATATGTCAAATCTATTTTAAAATTAAAACAGAAAATGCATAATGATGACGTTACATAATTTTCGACTATTAATTAAGCAAACCAAGTTGAAACGCAGAATAACATGTTTAATATATCAAGAATAAAAGGTATTGACAGGCTATAAAACTTTACATTTGTCACAAATCCAATATTTTGTCGCAAAAAACAAGTACTTTCATTATAAACAATGTTCAACGTTTTCACAAAAGAATTTAACTTGTCGAAAATTATTTTATGTGAAACGAATTATTTTTTTGCTCGCAGATATATTTCTCAAAACAAATGCCGCCATTAGTGGAACAATATTTTTATACCCACCACCGAAGGATGGGGGTATATTCATTTTGTCATTCCGTTTGCAACACATCGAAATATCCATTTCCGACCCTATAAAGTATATATATCCTTGATCAGCGAAAAAATCTAAGACGATCTAGACATGTCCGTCCGTCTGTCTCTTGAAATCACGCTACGGTCTTTAAAAATAGAGATATTGAGCTGAAACTTTGCACAGATTCTTTTTTTGTCCATCAGCAGGTTAAGTTCGAAGATGGGATATATCGGACTATATCTTGATATAGCCCCATATAGACTGATCCGCCGATTTAGGGTCTTAGGCGCATTAAAGCCACATTTATTATCCGATTTTTCTGAAATTTGGGACGGTGAATTGTGTTAGGCCCTTCGACATATTTCGTAATTTGACCCGGATCGGTCCATATTTGGATATAGCTGCCATATAGACCGATACGCCGATTTAGGGTCTTAGGCGCATTAAAGCCACATTTATTATCCGATTTTGCTGAAATTTGGGACAGTGAGTTGTCTTAGGCCCTTCAACATATTTTTAAATTTGGCCTTAATCGGATCAGATTTGAATATAGCTGCCATATAGACTGATCTCTCGGTTTTAGGTTTTGGCGCCATAAACGGCGCATTTATTGTTCGATGTCGCCGAAATTTGGGACAGTGAGTTGTGTTAGGCCCTTCGACGTCCTACGTCAGATCGGTCCAGATTTGGATATAGCTGCCATATAGACCGATCTCTCGATGTAATGTTTTGGGCCCATAAAAGGCGTATTTATTGTCCTATATTGTCGAAACTTTTCGAAACCTATGTTGTATATGGTTCAGATCGTTTTATTTTTATATACAGCTACTAAAAATACCAATATTTTGTTATACACAGTTGAACAATGACTTGTAGTTATTTGTATTTGGTCCAAATCGGAACATATTTTGTTATAACTGCTATGGGACATAAGGTATGCAATTTTCACCAAGTTTTGATGAAAGCTGATTTACGTATATAACCGAGGTGGTGGATATCCAAAGTTCGGCCCGGCCGCCTTTTTAGCGCCTTTTTGCTTGTTTTTTATACCCTCCACCATAGGATGGGAGGTATACTAGTTTCGTCATTCTGTTTGTAACTACTCGAAATATTCGTCCATAAAGTATATATATTTTTGATCCGTCCGTCCGTCCGTCTGTCTGTCGAATGCACACTAACTTCCGAAGGAGTAAAACTAGAGGCTTGAAATTTTGCACAAATATTTCGTTTTAGTGTAGGTCGGTTGGTATTGTAAATGAGCCATGTCGGTCCATGTTTTGATATAGCTGCCATATAAACCGATCTTGGGTCTTGACTTCTTGAGCCTCTAGAGTGCGCAATTCTTATCCGTTTGAAATAAAATGTTGCACGACGTGTTCTGTTATAATATCCAACAATTGTGGCAAGTAGGGTTCAAATCGGTTCATAATCTGATATAGCTGCCATATAAACCGATCTTGGGTCTTGACTTCTTGGGCCTCTATAATACGCAATTCTTATCCAAATCTTATGCTGAAACTGTACACGTAGTGTTCTGGTAGCACTTCCAACAACAACGTTAAGTATGGTTTAAATTGGTCCATGTTTTCATATCGCAGCCATATAAACCGATCTTGGGTCTTGACTTCTTGAGCTTCTAGAGGGCGCAATTCTTGGCCAATTTAACTGAAATTTTGCACGAAGTGTTTTGGTATCACTTCCAATAACTGTGTCTAGTATGATTCAAATAGGTTTATAATCTGGAATAGCTGTCATGTAAACCGATCTTGGATTTTGACTTTGTGAGCCAATAGAGCGCGCAATTCTCAACCGATTTAGCTAAAATTGTGTATGAGGTGTTTCGTTATGACTTCCAATAACTGTGCTAAGTATGGCGTTAATCGGTACAGAACCTGATATAGCTGCCATATAAACCGATCTGGGATTTTGACTTCTTGAGCCTCTAGAGGGCGGAATTCCCACCCGATTTGCAGAATTTTGTACAACGGCTTCTCTCATGACTTTCAACATCTTATATGGTCGAGATCGATCAATAGCATGATACAGCTCGCGTATAAACTTATCTCTCGATTTTGCTTCTTGAGCCCATACAAGGTGCAATTCTTATCCGAATGAACTGAAATATTACAAAATGACTTCCACAATGTTCAGCATTCATTTATGGTCCGAATCGGACAACAACTTGATATAGCTCCAATAGCATAACAGTTCTTATTCAATATTCTATGTTTGTCTAAAAAAAGATACCGCGCAGTGAACTCGACAAATGCAATCAATGGTGGAGGGTATATAAGATTCGGCCCCGCCGAACTTAGCACGCTCTTACTTGTTTTTCTTTTTTTTTTTTACGTTCTTATCGAGAGTTAAAACTTAGTATTTGATAGGCAAACCACCTCCGCACCGCATTTGAAACTCATACGTCTACATGCTAAAATAATTCGTTTCACATAAAGGAAATTTTCGCCAAGTTATTTTCTTTTCTGAAAAACGTTGGACTTTGTTTACAATAAAATGCCATGTTTTTTGCGATAAATTCCTGTAAGAGTTTGTGACAAATATAAATTTTTTTACCCTGACAATACTTTTCATTCTAGATATATGGAACATGTTATTCGGGATTTCAGTTGGTTTTTCTTTATTTATAGATTATTTATTTTTCGTCATTACTTATAAGTATATTCTTTAGATTTTTAAAATAAATTGTACTAATTGAAAATGATGCCAAGTTAAATTTAAAGTTTTAACATAATTCAAACTCAAAATTTAATCAATTATATAAGCAGATTTCAGTTGGTAATACAAAATCTTTCTGAGTTTATTTGAATTTATTTCGATGTTATGCTACACAATTATATTAATTTAACGAAAACTGCAGATCATTATTATTTATTGATCTCCTTTAAATAAAGCAAAAAATTACTTATGGAAGTTTTTGTTTTCGCACATTTAAATATCCACTTTGCGATGAATGTTTCTTTATCGCGTATATGATACCAAACAATGTATGTGCCTTTCATTCATGTTGTGTTGCTTGTTCTGGCAGCCATTTGTGTGTTGTTCTAATAATTTTTGCCATTAGACATACTGCCTATACCAGTGACGAGCACACAATTGCCCGGCACGGCATGGCTGCCTGCACCACACAAGCTGTAATTTTGAGGTCCGGTCTATTTGTTGTTCTTTGCTGTCACGAGAAGCTTAGCTGCTAGCTGCCGGGCGCGTTCAAATGGTAGAATGCTCCATACGGAGTAGCTGCAACGGGAGTCGCGAACAATCAGCGGAGAGTCTCAGTGAGAGGCCGGGCGGGACCGTCTCTTGCACAAATACTGAGTGCCTATGAGGCTAGATATGACAAGGCGAGTTATTGGCGCCTTTAAATAACCAATGGTCACTCTGTTCTCACGGCGATTGGTCCTTTGGACCGGAACGAGCTTGCTCATCTACAGGAGTTTGAAGAGGATCGCCATCTCCACATGGGGGTGTGGTTACACCAACAACAACAACAACAACGCAATTGCTATTATTAGCAAGTCCTTGGGCCATCTTGGGATTTCTGGTATAAGTACACAGTAATGTGCAATATGTTAGTATTTTTGCCAACCACTGGTCTATACGCTCTATTACTTACTCTCTCTCTCTAGTAGGAAAGACACAACAGAATAATTATTGGTCCAGTACACTAATAATCGTTGCGGCTATCAAGCAATTTTACAATTAAAAAGTTTTTGGCTTTACAACAAAAGAAAGTTCCTTTTGACGTAGGCGAAGCTGCCAAAGGGCTTACAATAAACAAAGTTAGTTACGTTCAATGCTATGTCTATGGCTAACATTTGATATGTTGAAGTGAAACGTTACTCGGTTACAATAAAAGAAAACTTCGTGATAAAAGTGTTTTGTTTGTCGTAAAGAAGGCCCAAGCGTTTTATTTTTTTGCTTGTACTCTTTGTATAGCCCTTACTCTCCCGTTTTCCTGATATAGCACTTGAATAACATTTTTTTTTGTCCATCTTTAATAATTTAACTACTATGAATGTCATAGCCTTTTTTTGCTTCGTTAATTAAAACTAGAACGTTGCCAGAAACAGCATATTCGTTAAATGTTAGCAAAATTACTGTATATAATAAATAAAATTGATAGTAGACTTATGTTTCTGGGTGCAATTGAATGTTACCAATTGCAAATTGCAATGAACTACACTTTGCTTTTCTGGCCAATTGAGCGTCCTGTTCGTTTATATTTGTAATTTATTTTAAAGCAATTTTTAATGCGCCACTAATTGGCAGCTAATGTTTGTTAATGGTACAATACAATACTGTTTGCGCCCATTTCGTATGGCGAATTTGAGTCTTCCTCTTGCACTGGCTGGACGCACGACTGCTCTGCCGGTCTGCATCTGTACAAATATATGCACCCGGAATGGCGTTTACAATTATCGCATGCATGTTGTTTATATTATGATAAGAATGTGATAATGCAATATTATTTTCAGTAACCGTGGTCTTTCCGACCCGTCTTTCGAACGGTGGAGTTGGCTTTATGTTTTCATATCGTCGATACAGAGGGCATACTCGCTTTCCGTTGCGTAGAATGATATGGCTATTTGTATGCCTTTGGGATTATTTTAATTTCATTAACTTACGTAGGGTAAGTGTGCCATTAGTTGGTTGTTGTTGAAAGATTTTGCTTATTATATCCACAACCGCAGGCTAGGGCGCATACTAATTTCATCATTCTGTAAGTAACACATTGAAATGTCGATCCAGCCATTTCAATGCGTGTGTCGAAAGCATAATAGCAATTGACGCAAAAAAAGATGAAATTTTAGATTTGTTGTTGTTTTAGTTTTGCATATAACCCCCATATAAAGTGGTCCCCCGAATTGACTTCAAGGTATGTGAATTCAAACCCCTCCAACACCAACAAGAAATACCGCATAGATAGGCCCAAAAATAGATGTAGCCTTTAAACGACGTCAATCATGAGGAGACTGGATTTTCTAAACATCAGTACTATCACAGGAGAGTATATTAACGTTTTAGTTCATTGTGATAAAACAGGAACAGAAGAAGGAAGATGCCTGCTAGTTCCTACCGTCGTACGTAGCATCCAGATGGTGTAAGGTAAAGGGTGATTGTTTAGCTATTGTCTTTTTGGCAACACTGATTTGAACAGCTTACGCACGTTCCGTGTTTTGTTTAACTGTCAAACATTCAGTTTGGTTAATAATTTAACCATGAATTGTCTTACAAACGAACAACGCTTGCAAATTATTGATTTTAATTACCAAAATGTTCATAAGAAAGTTCATCGCTCGTTTCTTCCATTTTCCGACGAAGCTCATTTTTGGCTCAATGGGTACATTGGAGTATAGATCAGCCTGAAGCATTGCAAGAGCTACCAATGCATCCGGAAAAAGTCATAAGTTGGTATGGTTTATGGGCTGGTGGCATCATTGGACCGTACTTCTACAAATATTATGCGAGTCGTAACGTAACTGTAAATGGTGAGCGCTACCGTGTGATGATATCCAACTTTTTTTTGCCCAAAATGAAACAGCTTGGCTTGCATGACATGTGGTTTCATTAAGATGGTGCCACATGCCACACAGCACGCGTAACAAAGAACTTATTGAGAGGCGAGTTCGGTGAACATTTTATTTCAAGTTCGGGACGGGTCAATTGGCCACCTAGATCGTGCGATTTAACGCCCTAAGACTATTTTTTGTGGGGCTATGTTAAAGCTCCTGTCTATACAGATAAGCCCGCTTCAATTGTCGCATTGGAGGACAACATAGGAGCATTTATTCTTGAGATACTGGCCGAATTTTTGGAAAGATTACGCCAATATTGGACTAAGCGGGGCTGTCATGGTCAATATTTGCATGAATTTAATAACAAATAAAGATTTCGTGCATATTTCTGGATTTTATTTATTTTATTTTTTAACTTTCCTATAGCTGTTTAAAAAATCACCCTTTAGTTCCTGATCACGCAAGCTCATCCGCTTTAAATTCACTGGGCTATTTCTGTGGTCTGGCACCCAGAACAGGTGAATATGAAACAGTTTAGCCACCTCATTAAGATGTCTGTCAAGGGCGGTTTTTGAATAAAAAACAAGTAAGAGCGTGTTAAGTTCGGCCGGGCCGAATCTTATATACCCTCCACTATGGATCGCATCTGTCGAGTTCTTTGTGCAGTAACTCTTTTTAGGCAAACAAAGAATAATGAATATGGACAGAGGAGGAGCTATATCAAGTAATAGCCCGATTCGGGGCTCAAGAAGCAAAATCAGGAGATCGGTTTATATGGGAGCTGTGTCAACCTACAGATCGATTCAGACCATATTGCACACGTATGTTTAAGGCCATGGGAGAAGCCGTTGTATAAAATCTGTGCCAAATCGGATAAAGATTGCGCTCTCTAGAGGTTCAATAACTCAAGATCCCAGATCGGTTTATATGGCAGCTATATCAGGGTATAAACCGATTTGGACCATACTTCGCACAGTTGTTGGAAGTTATAACAAAACACTATGTGCAAAATTTCAGTCAAACTGGATGAGAATTGCGCCCTCTAGAGGGTCAAGAAGTCAAGACCCAAGATCGGTTTATATGGCAGCTATATCAGGTTATAGACCGATTTGGACCATACTTCGCTCAGTAGTTGGAAGTGGTATTAAAACACTATGTGCCAAATTTCATCAAGAAGTCAAGACCCAAGATCGGTTTATATGGCAGCTATACCAGGTTATGGACCGATTTGTACCTTAGTTATTAGTTGTGATATCAAAACACAATATGCAAAAAAAATCAGTTAAATCGGACGATAATTGCGCCAAAACAAGAAGTCAAAACACAAGATCGGTTTATATGGCAGCTATATCAAAAGATGGACCGATTCGGCCCATTTGCAATACCAACCGACCTACACTAATAAGAAGTATTTGTGCAAAATTTCAAGCGGCTAGCTATACCCCCATCCTATGGTGGAGGGTATAAAAAACATTATTCATGGACTTAATGGCTGCTTTGTTGTTTGAGAATATATTTCTGCCAATCGTCGTTATGGCATTACATCTTAGCCATTCCACCACTTCTTTAATCGTTTAATCGCAATAATCTCCGCATGATACACATTGCAAAAATCGGGTAACCTTCTCGATGTGACCAGCTCTAGTTCTTCAAATACACCCAAAGCTCTCCTGGTCGTATTGATTGGAACCATCGTAGTTCCTATGAGTTCTATTACGAATAGTGGTACAGTACTTTTTATCAAAAACGGCTCAGGCGCCACATGACGAAGTTGTAAAATTCAAAATATTTTGCTCTTTCAGTAAAGGGAACATTCTCACTTTAAGTAACTCGTTTCTCCTGCTGAAGAGAACTAATTCTGTCTTGCATGGATTTACGCCTAGATCACTTTCGGTAGCCCACTTCGCCTTCGCGGGTAGATCTTCCTGAATTATATCTCTATGAGTGCTAGGAACCTTTCCCTTAACCACAATAGCCACGTCATCGGCATACGTGACCACTTTTACTCCTTTTCTTCCAGAGACATTGAAATATTGTTAAAGGCTTTTTCCTAGAGTAGATGGGACAGTACACCACCTTGAGGTTTTACTTAGCTGATCCATCTTTAATATCGATATGGAATAGAAATTCACTTTGTGTCCCTCCATCCCACAGTCCATCCATCCCACTGATATAAGACGAACAGCTAAACTCTCCGACTTCTGAATATATCCCACCGTAATAGGTATAGAGAATAATCTTCTTTAGCCTAGAGATCTCAGATGTATCCTTCACGGAGCTGCAGAACTCCGCTCAGGATTTGTTCTGAGCTTTTCTCAGCTCGCCCTTGTATTTTCTTAGCTCAGCCTTATAGACGTCCCAATCGTGTGGTGCCCTTGTGGCTTTCGCTCTGTTGAAGAGTTTTCTTCAGTCCTTCCTTAGACCAACCAGTTCTGGGGTCCACCATCGCGGTAGCTGTTTACCTCTTGGCGGGGCACTAGAACATGCTGACACAAGCGTGTCATTCAACGCCTTCGTGATCCACTTGACATTATGTCTTTATCCTCCGCAGTTTCCACTTCCTTTCTGGTCCAGAAGGAATAGTGATGTAAAATGTGTGCCGAAATCTATCCCAATCCGCCTTTCTTCTGTTTAACCGAGGGACCTGTTCTGCAGTATTTTCCACAAGGCTGAAACTCATATACCGATGATCAAGCAAGCTGTGGGCAACCAACACTTCCCAGTCCCATATTCTTCCGCTTATATCTTCCGATACAATTGTAATATCTAGAACCTCCTGCCTGTTCCTGATGATAAAGGTCGGTTTATTCCCTTTATTAAAAAGAGGCATGTTGCAACTAATAATATATTCAATAAGCAGCTCAAACCTTTAGTTCATATCGGAACTTCCCATATCTGGTGATGTGCATTAGCATCACTTCCCACAATGAGGCTCTTTTTCCCTGCAGAAGCGGCTTCAACCACCAACTTAAAGCTTGAAGACGGCACCTCTGAATCGTGTGCCATATATAAGGAAACCAGACAGAAATGAGAAAGAAGGAAAACATTTAGACTACTCATTGCAAGAATACAGCCTCCGTGTCTCCCATTCCCATACCCTTCAGTAGTTTAAATCCAAACATACTAAGTCCACGAACCATTCCTCCACACACCCATGGTTGGTGGATGTTGCGAATATAGATAGTTTGTCAGCTCTACTTCTGAGACAAAAAGGCAGCAATTTCTGGGGAACGTATTCCTAAATTCACTTATTTATGTATGCAGGGGATGTCCCCTATATATGCAGTGCATTGCGTTAGCAATTGGGAAACTTAATGGTTGGAGGGGGAAAGAGGAAGTAGTTTTTATTGATATTCGTCTTAAATTTCTGAACGTCAATGTTGTTGGGAAAGACATTAGCCGGAAATCGATACCACGTACGAACGCTTCAGGCGAAAAATAAATTTTCTCAGTAGTGCATGGTTCGGTCGACTGGCCAATCAATTACAAGCGGGTGGGAACATCCTAACGTCAGGGATAAGAAGACGAATATCCCTGGAACATCGCCATGAAAATAATGATAGAGCAATACAACGCTATCCACATTTCGACGATGTTCAAGAGAAGCAATAGAGTTAGATACCCTACTGTCCCCAATCAACACTATCGCTCTCCGTTGAACCCGGTCATGTAGCTCCAAGGATGATTTTGGAGCTCGATATATGAGAGTTACATTACATTCTCGGCCTGATGTGGGTAGTATACATATTGAGAATATCAGAAGAAGTGAAATACTTCCCGCACCGCTTAAGAAAGCTCAAACACTTAAATGCTTCTTTTGACACTTCGTATTCGTATTCGTGTTTTGATAAACGGACATCACATTGTATCTTAATGCCCGGAAAAGCAAGAGCATCTGACTGTCAATACCGTCGATGGATATCGACGACTGTAATGGGTGAGTGAATTGCTTGTGAGACAAGAAACAGCATTGCATCTTCTGTGCGTTAAAGTATACTCTGTTCATTCTACCCCACTCGGAAATTGCCAACAAATCTCATCCATAATGTGCCTCTTGTCCACATTTTCTTGAGGACTGGGCCTATGGTCGAATGAATATGAATGACACAGACTACAGTCATCGGCAAATGAGTAGACTGGATTCAAAGTCTGACCCAATAGATCGTCAATGAAAATAAGAAAAAGGGAAGGGGAAAGGACAGAGCCTTGTGGCACACCTGCGCTCAACGTATACTTATCGGATGAGAACCCATCTATAACAACGCGTATAGTGCGATCTCTGAGAAAGCTCGATATAAATCGAACGAAGTTATTACCGACTCCAATCGGAAAACATGTTGGACTGGACGTTGCCAATAACGACTTTTGCAAAAGCTGTGAATACGTCGAGGCAGAGGAGACAATAGAGAATATGTAGTGTATGTCTCCCGCATTGGCACGCAGATGGAGTATCACTTTAGATTCTCATTTCTTTGTAGACTTACCTGATTTATCGGAAGTAAACGTTTGAAAGTTTGGTTAGTGATATAGGTCTGGATGGTTCAATGGAATGAAATAGAAACCTTCTTCCTTCTTTTGCTATTGTGGTATCACAAAGACGAAAACGTCTTAATCTTTCCATACCTATTGTCTTTGGTATGCAGTTTATGTAACTTTCCTTGTGTTTCTTCAAGCACCCGACCTCATCCGAATAAATGTACTTATGGGTTGAAAGGAAATTTAATCTACTTTCACGTTCTTAATGGTTCATTTGGTTCGAATTTGACCTAGACTGGAAAATTGAGTAATGTTTAGATAAGCTCCTATTAAAATGATCTCCGAGTTTATTTCTTAAGCAACTATAGGGCGCAATTATTTTACAAATTGACTAAAATTTTGCATATTGACATCCCTTATGACCGCCAATATCCACTCCAAGTATGGTTTAAATATAACTTGATAGAGGTGCCACCGCTTACAGTAGGCGTGGAATATATCATAAACACTCTAAATTTGTCAGCGTCATTTTGATGCCCCCTCAGAAGCTGATTCAAAATTTGCCTAGGCCTAGCAGCTTCCTGGGACTTTTTGAGCCAATAGTGCACTGTGTTGAAATGCTGTTAACCAGTTCGCCTTTAAAATAATTCTGAAACTTTTTGCCAATATAGCACAGAGATTTTAGAAAAATAAATTACAATGACACAACGGCACAAAATTATAGTTTTGTTATTTCGCCTTTGTATGACGGCCTTGCAGTTGTGTCCAATCATCGTTGGCATGTGCCTGGTACAATCTTCATGAAATGGTGCAGTCCGATTTCATATTAGAGCTGTCTGTGCAAATTGGGAGAATACAACTCAATATATTTTTGACCATTCTGCATTAAACTTGACTTCCCAAAAGAAGTTAGAGTCTATTTAAAGCTCTGAATTGTTAGTTTTTCTACAGTCTTTGTTTTTCACATTTGTAGCAATACACTCTCATATTGCGTGAACTACCTGCTGTCATATGGCCAACTCTGTGCTCTCTGTGGTTGCCAAAAATATAACTGTCAAGTTAATTTTTTTTAATCCCCTTAAGTGTTAGACGAGACCCCATAACTCATTCCCCAGAAAACGTCTAGCCCAGATGAATAAACTGTAAATCATCGCAACATTTTCGGCAGACGTTTATATGAAATAAAGCCGTCATGTAACGTGTTCATGTATTTGTCATCATTACTGTTCTTTTCACTAAGTACGGCGACGCTATGTGTAAGTACCTTATTCTATCAAAATGTCATACATTTTTACCTTAACAATGGACAAAAAAAATTAAGTAGTTCCATTGTAAAGTTAGCAACTTTTTGCATTTATGAATTATCAACTTTTGGAATCAAAACTTCGTTCCAACGATTTTTGACAATGTGAACATGAGGTAATTAAGCTGTCTATGCATACGAGGACATATTCATGTTCACACCTACCTCAGCAATGATTTTTAGACAATTAAAATATTATGTTACTTTGTATCTATGCCAAAATTTCCCAGCAGGAATCTTCAAGAGTAATAGCTACTTCTCAAAGGCCTTATTTTGTAGAAGATATACCTGCTATACACATTCCGTACTCCTTGCTATTTAAAAAGGATGTCCAAAAAAGTATGCCGGAGGAGATTTTTATTTTGATTACTTGTGCAGAGACATTATGAACTCATAGCTAAGAACTACCCTTATAGAAGGACTTTGAGTGAATTCAATTTGAAAAGTGAACAAGTAAAAAAGCGTTAAGTACGGCCGGGCCGAACTTTGGATACCCACCACCTCGGGTATATATGTAAACCACCTTTCGTTATACTCCGATGAAAAATGCAAAATGTATGCCCCCATAACCGCTTTATGGAAATATGGTCCGATTTGGACGTAATTAGACACGGATTTTGAGTGGTCTAATAAGAAAAAGTCATTGTTCAATTTTGTAGAATAAAATATTGGTCTTTTTGGTAGCCATATCCAAATATAGACCGATCTGAACCATATAACACACGGATGTCGAAAAGCTTATCATAAGTCACTGAGTCAAATTTCAGCGAAATCGGATATATAAATGTGAGATCGGTCTATATGGTTGCTATATCCAAATCTGAACCGATCTATGCCAAATTCAAGAGGGCTGCCGAAGGGCCTAACACAACTCACTGTCCCTAATTTCGGCGAAATCGGACAATAAATGTGGTTTTATGGGACCAAAACCTTAAATAGAGCGATTGGTCTATATGGCAGCTATACCCAAATCTAGACCGATCTGAGCCAAATTGGAGAAATTTGTTGAAGAGCCTAACGCAACTCACTGTCCCAAATTTTGGCGAAATCGGACAATAAATGCGCCTTTTATGAGCCCAAAAACTTATATCGAGAGATCGGTGTATATGGCAACTATATCCTAATCTGCACCGATCTGAGCCAAATTGAAGAAGAATATTGAAGGGCCTAACACAACTCTTACTTTACCTACTTTAATTGGCTATGAAAGAATATTTGTTCCACTAGCCGAACGTAGAATAGCGTTCCAAGCGCCTCGATCTCCTGCGCTCATTCTAAAATCTCTGACACTAAATTTCGAGATATCTCCCACCACTTGTTCTTTCCATCAGGCTTTTGGTCTTCCCGGTTTGCGTGTACCACCGTGTTTGGCTTCAAAAGACATCTTTGTTGGAGCTTCTTCATTCATTCTGATAACATGACCTTGCCAACGCAGCCGTTGTATTTTGATGCGTGTAACTATGCTATCATCATCATACAGCTCATACACGTTGTGGTTCATACGTCGCCTATATTCTCCATTAACGTAAACTGGTCCATATATATTTTACGAAGAATCTTTATCTCAAATACTCTAAGCACTGCCTCATCTGCTTTAACCCATGCTTCAGAACCATATAACAGCACGGGTAATATCAGTGTCTTGTATAGTGTAAGCTTCGTCTGTCGAGAGGTGGCCTTGTTTCTAAACTGCTTACTTAGTCCAAAGTAGCATCTGTTTGCCAGTATTATTCTTCGCTTTATCTCAAAACTGGTGTCATTCGTTTCGGTTACGGCGGTGCAGAGCTAGATAAAGTTACTGACTATCTCAAAGTTGTGGTTACCAACTTTCTCCATTTTTATATCTCAACCATAGGATGGGGGTATACTAATTTCGTCATTCTGTTCGTAACTACTCGAAATATTCGCCTGAGACCCCATAAAGTATATATATTCTTGATCGTCGCGACATTTTATGTCGATCTAGCCATATCCTTCCGTCTGTCTGTCGAAAGCATGCTAACTTCCCAAGGAGTAAGGCTAGACGCATGAAATTTTGCACAAATACTTCTTATTAGTGTAGGTCGGTTGGTATTGTAAATGGGCCATATCGGTCCATGTTTTGATATAGCTGCCATACAGACCGATTCTTCGATTTAGGGTCTTTGGCCCATAAAAGGTGCATTTATTGTCCTATGTCGCCGAAATTTGGGACAGTGAGTTCAGTTAATCCTCTTGACATACTTCTGCATTATGGGAAAGATCGGTTTAGATTTGGATATTGCTGCAATATAGACCCCTCCCTCGGTTTTAGGTTTTGGAGCTATAAAAAGCGCATTTATTGTCCGATGTCGCAGCAATTTGGGACAGTGAGTTGTGTTAGGCTATTCGACATCCTTCTTCAATTTCACTCACATCGGTCGAGATTTGGATATAGCTGCCATATGGACCGATCTCTCGATTTAATTTTTTTGGCCCATAAAAGTATCATTTATTGTCCGATGTTACCAAAATTTGAGACAGAGAGTTAAGCCCCTCCACATATTTGTGCAATTCTAGACTAGATCGATCAAGATTTGCATATAGCTACGATATAGACCGATATCTCGATTTAAAGTCTTGTCCCCAAAAAAGGCGCATTTACAATCCGATTTCACTGAAATTTGACACAGTGACTTATGTTAGACTTTTGGACATCCATGTTTTAAATGGTTCAGATCGGTTTATTTTTAGATAAAGCTACTAAAAACACCAATATTTTGTTATACGCAATTGAACAATGACTTGTACTTATTAGTTTTTGGTTCAAATTGGATCATATTTCGATATAATTGCTTTAAGGTATTCAATTTTCACCGGATTTTGATGAAAAGTGGTTTACATATATACTCGAGGTGGTGGGTATCCAAAGTTCGGCCTGGTCAAACTTAACGCCTTTTTACTTGTTCTTTCTGCGAAATAGACTCCTTTCTCCTCTCTCCTTTTCTCCCGATACCTCTCCTTCCTCTGTCGCGTTGCTTCTGATTGCAGGGTTGCTCTATAAGCCTCATTCTTGGCTTCAGTAGCATCTAGACACTCTTGGTCGTTCCATGGGTTTCTTGGAAAAGGCTTCCGATACCTATGTGCGGATTTCGCGGCTTTTTTCATGGAGTGGGCAACAGTTTGCCACTGCGCCGTTATACTATCGGAACAAGAAGTGCTTTCCTTCGGTGGTTGGTATAAAAAATCGATACAAAGGACTTATATAATGGCTAAATTTTAAAGGACTTTAGAGTTTGTTTTGCTATATTAAAGGCTGAATTATAGGCCTTTTGAACTTGTGCGTCCTACTGATTTTTCCCGCTGGGTTATTTGATGACTGATGTAACTTCAACCAAAAACTGTATTTGAATTTTTTAAGCAATGCTCGTCAATTCGGAATCCAATTGGTGTACTCCTGGAAATACTGTACCAGTAGAATATATATTATTAAATGCACAAGGGTTTTAAAAAGACGATTTCATGGTTCATTTTATGGCCAAATGGCTAAATGGGTTTTAATGAAATTTGCATCAATCGAAAGATATTTTTCCAATAATTAGATAATTTAAAATGAACACGTGATGAAAATAGTTCATTTTAAATTTCAATATCAAGATTGATTATAGAACTTTTAAATTGATTATAGAAACTTTGTCTTAGAAAACATTTGTCTAAAATTTTATCATAAGTTTTCTTAAGATAATTTCTACGTGCATATTTTGTATTAAGATTTTTTGTTTTGTCTGTAAAAAGAATTTATTATAAACTATTGTCGTCGGAAAAATAATTTTAAGGGGGCTCAAGCATGTGCAAAATTTTGTCTATTTAAAATATTTCATGGAGTTAAAAAACCAATATTTAATCTTTTCCTTTCAAAAAAATAGTTTTGAGATAACCGGGCCAAATTTGATCTTTAGAGGACTGAAA